>NC_087212.1:13881202-13913702 GCF_015104395.2 Macrobrachium nipponense
ATAATTGCTTATGAATAATAATAATAATAATAATAATAATAATAAATAATAATAATAATAGAGGGATTTGTTGAGTTAAATGCAAGTCACATTAAATACCAACCTGTCTTAGAATAGTCCGTGTTAAATGCCTTTTGTGATGACTACCAGAGCGCTTTTTTGAGTGGGGAGAGAGAGTCTCTGTCAACACACGTTCTCTCTCTCTCTCTCTCTCTCTCTCTCCTCACGCTCTCGTCTCTCTCTCTCTCCTCTCTCTCTCATTATGAAGATGCAAAGAAGAAAGGAAAAGATGCTTTTTATGCGTTGGCGAATTACGAAAATACTTGGGCCCCTCTGAAAAGCAGAGTAAGTTAATTCTGACCAGATTAGCTGCAAGGCTGGCAGTTCCTTTCATTGCGTTATGTAAGCAGTGACCTTTTTTGTACCTTTTTTTTATTTTTTCGCTCAGCATAATCTTGACCTAATTGCTCCGGCTGAATTTTGCATGGCATTTCGCTCGGGCTTTACATGTTAAACATCCGATCGTTATTTAAACTTTGAATGTATTAGTATATGCAAATGAAAAGCTTAGAAGAAAGTTTTCTTCTTTTTTTTAAATTATTGGGAAAAAGACTGGCGTCGTCTTTATGCAGAGGAGAATTTTGTCTTGTGTGAATTTCGTGTCTTGATTTTACACGTTCAGCACAGTTTAATGCAAATATGAATAAGAATTTTATCGGGTGTGTGTGTGTGTATTTTTTTTTTTTTGTTTTTTTTTTTTTTTTTTTTTTTTTTGCGCAGGAAGGACATAAACCCAAGTCATTTAGAGGAATGGCACCAGAAGTATCCACTTTCTTTCGAAGAGCGATCGGATGATTACTGAACATTGCCGAAATCGACCTAAACCTATTGGAACTGGCTGGCTCGGTGGCCCAAAGGTAAAGATAAATAGTCTTGAATCTTCCATGATAGATGAGGAGGGGGGATGGGGGGGGGGGGAGAGGGAGGAAGGGGGAAAGTTACATACATAATCGAACGAACACATACGAGATTAGGTTTGCGAACCTCCGGGTACTGGAGGGTAACGCAAAGAGTCTCCGGGGTGGCAATATCTATTAAAGTCTTCGGTTTGATATCTCCCCCCTGGTCCCCCCCTGGGGGAGCAATATCCAGCTTTCGTCCCCGCTGTCTTCTCTCTCGCTGGATCTGGCATTTAGTAGCGTTTGTGCGGGTGTGGGTATGACGGGAATGAGAAATTGTGGGGCGTTGGGGCGGCGGTGTCGTCGAAGGATGATCTCTCTTGGAGATTTGCCTACCCGAAAATTTTGTGCTCAAGGAAGTTGAGAAGTAAAAGGTTACTGTGGTGGCTATGTTGCATATGAATCTAGTCAAATGGACGAGTATATTCTTGAAATAAATAAAAAAAAAAAAAAAAAAAAATATATATATATATATTATATATTATATATATATATATATTTATTTATTTTTTATATATATATATGTATGTATATATACATAAAACATTCAGAGCCCAGGAAGACAGCCGTCTAAGTAGCATGTTTCATTTATGTGAAACGTTCATAATTGATTCAACACATCATCAGTCTGCTATTATTAAAATTCTATTTTTATATAATGAATTACAAGATAAAAGCACAAATTATTACCAAAAAATTAAGCACAAATTAAATAATTTAAAACTTTCAAATAGAAACAAAACATGAGTAAATGAGGAAGGCTACCTATTCGAGGAAAGGAAAAAGAGCCCAGTGACTACAACAGTTCGTACATGCACAAACAACACTTAGGCTAGAGCGAGAGGAGACGAAGAAACATATGAATATGTATACATATACATGTATACTTCCATACATACAAATTTTAATAACCACAATTGGTTTTTCGTTTGGATCTTAAGCTTTGTAGTGACAAACATATCGAAAAAGAGTGAAGAAATCGATAAGATCAGAGGCCATTACAATTATACACACACGTATATACAGTTATTAAGCATACAGAAGCCTGCATAATGCAGTGTTTATCAAGCTGAAAAGTGAATAGAAGTGGCTCAGAGTTGTTACCAATGAATGCATACTGGGTTCGACAAAGCGCTCTTGGATTCTTGTTGAAACGTTTCCTTCATGTCAGAAATAAAATGTTTTTCCACAACCCAACGTTTAAAGTTTTAAAATAGTTTGGTGTATAAATGGACTCTGCTATAGAGCTGCCTAGCACGTTCAACAATTTAATGGTGTAAATGGCATATAGTTGATATATGCATTATAAAGAACGTTAGATTAATTGAAAGTGGAAAAGGTATTTTTGTACAATGTATTATTTTTTTTATGCAGTGGTCCTTTTAGATTTATTTCGAAAATTAGTAGAAACCCACAGATGCTGGGTTGGAAGCAATTGGAAATAAGTAGTCAGCACCAATCACGCTTTACATACAAAAACATTGATGCGAAGCTGCCAGGGGTATAGAAAAAAACTTATACTAATACTAATAATAATGGAAGAGGTTTTATAAAGTTTATGGTCACAATTCGTAGTAAAAAAAAAAACTCAAACATAAATTTTGTCTTAGAAAGGGATGCCCTTGCAGACAGTTGTGCTTTACACCAGACTCCTATGAAAAGTTGCACATGTGGACCAGTTTGCAGGTAGCTAGTTGCAGCCGGTTTGGAAGAAGGATGAATATCCAGACAGACTCAGAATTTTTCTGGTACCGAGTTAAATTTATTTGCATAGAATGCTTTTAGGTTATTGTGAAAAGACATGATTTTTTAAAATTGATATACTATATGTGTGTGTCTATGTATTTATATATGCATATATTTATATTTATATATATATATATATATATATATATATATATATATATATATATAATGTATGTATGTATATTTAAATATACATATGTATATATAGTATATATTCACTTATAATTTTTGTGGGGGAATGAGAAGGGAGTCGAGAGAAACCGAGGACCGAGAGTCATAATATACTTGAGAACACCAGTTTCAAATTACCTTTCTCTCTCTCTCTCTCTCTCTCTCTCTCTCTCTCTCTCTCTCTCTCTCTCTCTCTCTCTCTCTCTCCTTGGGTCGGTCTGTCTGGTGGAGAGGGTCCCTTTCTTCCTTTATCCGACCATCGTGCGAGGATAATACTGTGAACTCGCTAATTCCTTAATAATTTCCTGACCCGCGAATGTGGTCATTAAGCGAAGGGATAATTATATATTAAATTACAGTAATTACGTCTTTTGATGGCCCCCAGCGTTTGTCTGAGGGAGTTAATGAGCCGTTCGTCACGCGGCTCCAATATCGGACAGCCGCCAACTATATCTCTTAAAGTATATATATACGCGGCTCAGCCGGGAAAATATTTGAGAATGTATTCCTGAAGCCGGCATACTGCTCAAGATTGGCCCCAGTCCAATGTTCTGCTTTCTGGGCGGGGGTGGAACTGGAGAGAGAGAGAGAGAGAGAGAGAGAGAGAGAGAGAGAGAGGACCCATGGGGACCCCCTGATGGCAATGATGGGTTGGGTGGGGGGGAGACTAATGGAGAGAGAGAGAGAGAGAGAGAGAGAAAGAGAAACTTAGGTAGGGTTTTGGGGCGTCGTTGGTACGGCGCAGGAGAGATGGTCGATTTGGCCATATATTTATGTGTATCCTTAGAAGGATATTGGTAAACCGAAGGACAAGAAGGACACCGCGATACAGGATGCTCTGAATTTTAGAAGGATGCGTGCAGGGGCTTTGCCCTTTTATTTCCATTGTACACTTACTTTCCGTAGGATAGGTGGCAAGGATGCTACCGCTGCAGGATGCATTAATTTCACTGAAAACCTGAGATTCAATAAGGATATCAAAGTAGTTATTTAACAGGAAAGATTCTTATAGGATGCGATATAATCTGTAGGATAACATCTGTAAGACTTTTTAATACCTGCTTGTTCACCTTAATCAGTTAATAATCAGTAGGTTACCGGTTGTATTTGATATTAAATATCCGTCATTACAACTCTAGATTTGGGGTATCATTTTTTCGCATATGGAATGTTTCTTTATATCTTGTTACAGCCGCTTAATTACAAGAGTTAATGGTGTTTTCCATTGTTCATGACTAACATCACCAATGTGTGATGTAACAGTAAATAATTTATTATTAATAATCATTAACTAAAGTAGGGTTTAGTTTTCTGAAAAGAAAACTATTGTGCCGTCTTGGTCTGTCCGTCCGCACATTTATTTTTCTTCACTTTTCTGTAGGCCCTCAGATTTTAAAAACAGCTGAGGCTAGAAGGCTGCAAATTTGCATGTTGATCATCCACCCTACAATCATCTAATATACCAAATTGCAGCTCTCTAGCCTCCGTAGTTTTTATTTTACTGAAGGTTAAATGTAGCCATAATCGTGTGTTTGGCAACGATATGGGCCATGCCACCATCAGGCTGTGGTTAAAGATTCATGGGCTGCGGCTCATCCAGCATTATACCGAGATCACCAAAAGATACACTTGTTTTGGGTGGCCTTGATTATACGATGTACAGAAAAGTCGATTGCGCCGAAGAAACTAAGGAACATTTTTTTTTTTTTTTTTTTTTTTGTTTTTTTTTTTTTTTTTTTTTTTTTTTTTTTTTTTTTTTACTTGTTTATAGTAAACGATACTTCTTTGGTAATAATTTCAGCTATATCTCTAACTCTGTTTCTGACAATGGAAAGACTTTAGTCACATTCGTGTGTTATTTCGTAATTACGCTGTTAAAGGCAGCAAAAATAGGTCAGTGTGTTATGGTTGTGACTTGTAATAACCTCCTAAATTTCCTTGTGGATTTCTGTGTCCACAGTTAAGGAACCGAAGAGGCTTTAAAACTCGCTTTTATGTAGTCCTAAAAGGACCTGGGGCTTTACGCTGCCATCAGAATTACTTGTGAAATTCTTTTAGTTACAGTAGACCCATCTTCGAGACATAAGAGTGTGTTGACAATATATATATATATACTATATATATATATATATATATATATATATATATATATATATATATATATATATATATAGATATATATATATATATATATATATATATATATATATATATATATATATATATATATATATATATATATATATATATATATATATATATATATATATATATATATATATATATATATATATATATATATATATATATATATATAACATTCCCTGCCGTAGGTATTGACTCAAAACCAATATATTTAAGTACTGTATAGGTATAGTGAATACCAACTTTCCGCTGAATGAAACATCCAGTATTTCTTCTTTTTCAATATTTGTGACTTGTTCAAACTTTATCGTTCTGTTTACCTATTTTGATTTAGCATAGGAGCCTTGCAGGCTGAGAGAGACGTTACCATATCCATATTCTCTCCTGGCTGTAGTCTTTGAGAATATACTATATATATATATATATATATATATATATATATATATATATATATACATATAATAGATATATATATATATATATATATTATATATATATGTATATATATATATATATATATATATATATATATATATCACACCTCTCCACAGGTGAAAAATAGGAGGCGGGGTGTAGGTCCTGACTGGTTTCGACTTTATATTTCCAAGCCATTGACGAAGGACTGATACATAGTATTAGATGTGTGTGATAGTATTGGGTCTGTGTGATAGATGAATCACGTGCTAAAGCGATTATAATCACACATATATATATATATATATAATTATATATATAATATATATATATATATGTGTGTGTGTGTGTGCATATATATATATATATATATATATATATATATATATGTATATATATATATATATATATATATATATATATATTTAATATATATATATATGTGTGTGTGTGCATATATATATATATAGTATAATCATATAGATATATATATATATATATATCATAAATATAGAATATAAAGCTCACATTCACGAGATGCTCCAGAGAGAAAAACTTTCGCAACAACGTAGGTATGTGGAGACGCCTTGTTTTCCGTAAAATATCTCACCCGAGGTTAGGGAAAAGGGAAAGAGGATGTTTTGGGAATAAACTCGAGTCTTTTACTTTGGCAAGACTTTCGAAGTGAATTCTCGGAATCCGCAGATTTTGGGCCGTTTTAAGAAATGGGCGAAATTGAGGGAATAATGCTTCCGGAAATAGATCGCCTTTAATGTGGACGACCACCGGAGGATAATTTTATGAAGAAGGGATCATCATTTATGTAGGAAATCGTGTTACTGAAGAGGTAACCTCCTTTTAATCTTTTATTTTTTAAAAAATCTTTTAAGAAATAGATAATCTATTTTTTTAATCTTGTACGAAGAGAGAATCTTTTAAAGGCGACGATAGAGTGAATAGAGAGGATAGTTTTTAATATAGAAAAATGTAAAGATGTAGCCATCGTATAGAAAGATAAATCTTTTGTAGAATGGATATTTCAGCGAAATAAGACCTTAATAGAATAGGAGATGTTTTGTCAAGAGAAGACAAACCTTGTAAATAAACAACTTTAGTCACCAATATTCATTACTACAGTAGTTTCATCATTGATAATTTATGAAGAGAAACCGAAACTTTAAAAGAGACAGAAATGCTCACTAATGTTTATTTTGTTCTTCATCGGAAGGGCCATTTTTTTCTGTAAAGAAAACCGAGATATATATCTATATATATATATATATATATATATATATATATATATATATATATATATATATATATATATATATATGTGTGTGTGTGTGTGTGTATATATATACTGGAAGAGGGTTGGGGCATCTAGAACGCCGTAGATTCAGTAGGATACAAAACAGCAAACAGCCATCGTAGCATTTTAGATTTATTGGCCAACCAAATTTTCGAGACTACATGTCTCATCATCAGGGCTGTAAAATACAAAGAATAAAATTAAAAACGACTCAGTTTAAAAAAATCACAAAGTCTAAAAACAAGAAACTTGAATTTAAAACAAACAAAATCAAGCTAAAACATTATTAAAAAACATTGAAAACCTAATACTGAGAAAAAAAAAAAATTAAAATTATATATATATAAAAAGTTATGGTGTTAAAATGTATTGTACTTACTATCCTCAGACCAAGAACTGAGTGCATTCTCAGTTTTTCAGGAGGACGACGGTCAACTTAGGCGATATATAAGACCGTGGAAGAGTTCTGACTGTTTAGGGAAGGAACAAGCTGTTTAATAGTTAATGATTCCAGGATGGAGAGAGAGTGGTCATTGGGTGCTTGGGCGATAACATTAAAGTCTTCATAAGTGAATGATGTCTTGCATTTCTTACAGTGGTCTCTTATATTAGAAAATTCTTTAGTTTTTGATTGACATCCAGTTCGATGACTAACTCCAAGATGAGAATCAGCTCTGACTTTGAGCAATCTCTTAGTGGCTCCGATATATTCCCAACTTTACATTTTGGCAAGTGAAAACAATAAACCACTAGAGATCGCATCAAGGCAGGAAGCCTATCCTTATGGTGAAATAATGACCCAATTGTCTTATGATTTTTGAACATAATCTGATGTCTATAGCTGGAAATGTACTGCGAATTGAGTCTTGTAGTGTTTGTTTGAATTTCTTCGAATGTACAAAAGGAATGGAGGCATACATGAGCAATTTAGGGACATTAGGTATGGACAGACGGGGTTGAAATAGTATTATTCAAGAAATTCAGTTTTTTACTACAAAATCCAAACCCTAGAAAATTCAGTTTTTTACTACATGTCCCTAAATTGCTCATGTATGCCTCCATTCCTTTTGTACATTCGAAGAAATTCAAACAAACACTACAAGACTCAATTCGCAGTACATTTCCAGCTATAGACATCAGATTATGTTCAAAAAATCATAAGACAATTGGGTCATTATTTCACCATAAGGATAGGCTTCCTGCCTTGATGCATTCTCTAGTGGGTTGTTTCACTTGCCCAAAATGTAAAGTTGGGAAATATATCGGAGCCACTAAGAGATTGCTCAAAGTCAGAGCTGATTCTCATCTTGGAGTTAGTCATCGAACTGGATGTCAATTAAAAACTAAAGAATTTTCTAATATAAGAGACCACTGTAAGAAATGCAAGACATCATTCACTTATGAAGACTTTAATGTTATCGCCCAAGCACCCAATGACCACTCTCTCTCCATCCTGGAATCATTAACTATTAAACAGCTTGTTCCTTCCCTAAACAGTCAGAACTCTTCCACGGTCTTATATATCGCCTAAGTTGACGTCGTCCTCCTGAAAAACTGAGAATGTCTCAGTTTCTTGGCTCAGATAGAGTAAGGTACAATACATTTTAACACCATAACTTTTTATATATAATTTTAAATTTTTTTTTCTCAGTATTAGTTTTCAATGTTTTTTAATAATGTTTTAGCTTATTTTGTTTGTTTTAAATTCAAGTTTCTTGTTTTTAGACTTTGTGATTTTTTTAAACTGAGTCGTTTTTATTTTTATTCTTTGTATTTTACAGCCCTGATGATGAGACATGTAGTCTCGAAAATTTGGCCAATAAATCTAAAATGCTACGATGGCTGTTTGCTGTTTTATTCCTACTATATATATATATATATATATATATATATTATATATATATATATATATATATATATATATAATCGCATATGACTGTAATATTTTGATTTTGCCAAACGCTTTAAGATTATGATTAAATCTATAATCTTGAATTATATATTTGTATTATCATCCGCTGAGTAGTATTCATTGCAAAATCTTGAAGGAAAATCAACCTTCTGGTTTCCTAGTGATTTAGATGTGCGAAAAATATGCCTGAATATTGAGGCGAAAACAAAATAAAAGATTTTCAGATTGTTCCATGGGAATATAAAAATTTAGTAGGTACGCCAGCTATGAGGAGAACAAGAAACTCAAGAGGAAATATAGGTGCATTATATGGTCTGTACATAATTCGCTGGCGAGTAAGTCTGGCCATCATGAGTTTTGGAAGATTCCTCTGCTGATGTAAGAAGTGTTTGGCGTGAGACTTTCATATATAGCCTTTCTTGAAAGGTTTCTCGAGTTAGGAAGCGAAATTTTTCATGCATAGCATTATACATAATATATATATATATATATTATATATATATATTTTATTATAATATATTAATTTTTTTTTTATATTCATAAATATTAAGCCGCAAATATCGTTAAATACCCAATTCATTATACCTCTCTAATAACTTGAACCAATGGCGAATTATAATTGATAAATGCTCGTCGCCAGTGGGAATCGAACCTCGCTGTTGTGCAGTGGCAATGTTTTATATATATATATATATATATATATATATATATATATATATATATCTATATCTATATATATATAATATATATATCATAGTATGCACGTGTGGTTTCGAAAGGTTTAAAAAACCCTTGCAACAACGTAGGTGTTGGAGAAACCTTGTTTTTTTTTGCGTAAAATATCTCGCACAGTGTTATAGAGAAGGGAAGATATTTTGAGAATAAATTCAAGTCTTTTGCTTTGGGAGGACTTTCCAAGTAATATATAGTATATGCATTATATATATACTATAGATATTATATATATATACCTATAAAGATATATATATATATATATAGATATGTGTGTGTATGTGTGTGTGTGTGTGGGTGTACGCGTGCGTTGGTGTGTGTGCGTTGGTATGAATAAATTGTAATTATTCCTATGTGTTATACCGCTCTTAATTCCCAAATACGTTCATGCAGACATTCCCGCCTAAAAAAACATCGTCTGTGAATTATGTTACGTGTTCTATCACCCAACTTCATCAACTCTGTTTACTGCGAGGATACAGGAAATTCAATATAAAATTTTCAAAGGGTTGAATTATATTGTAAATGAATTAAAGAAATAGGTGGAGGGAACCCAACTAAATTATTATACTAAAGGTGTCCTCTCCTTGATTCTGTTCTACAGTCGATGTCAAAGCGGTTTCCAGATACAGATATAGAAATATAGATTCGGTAAATGAACGTTGAGAGAAGTAGAAGAATATTTAAAATCATTAGGAGATAAGTAAAAAAAATGCCCCGAAGTATCTTCTGCGCAATCGAGTTTTCTGTACAGTATAATCAAGGCCGCCGAAAATAGATCTATCTTTCGGTGGTCTCGGTATAATGCTGGATGAGCCACGGCCCATGAACCTTTAACCACTGCCCGGTGGTGCCCTGTTCTATATCGTTGCCTGGCGAACGATTATGGGTAACTTTAACCTTAAATAAAATAAACACTAGTGAGGCTAGAGGGCTGCAATTTAGTATGTTTGGTGGTTAGAAGGTG
The DNA here is from genome assembly GCF_015104395.2 of Macrobrachium nipponense. Classification (NCBI taxonomy): domain Eukaryota; kingdom Metazoa; phylum Arthropoda; class Malacostraca; order Decapoda; family Palaemonidae; genus Macrobrachium; species Macrobrachium nipponense. The sequence continues at coordinate 13,891,558 of NC_087212.1, forward strand.
GGTAAACAATATACCAATTTGCAGCCCTCTAGCCAGAGTAGTTGTTAATATCTGAGGCGGACAGAAAAATTGCTGACGGACATACAATCCCATCTCAATAGTTTCCTCTTACAGAAAGCTAAAAATGGATAAATTGTTAAAATAGAATGGGCTCTTAATATTTAATCTTAGCTATTATTGTGTATTGATTTGATTGTTGCTTATATGTCTCAATTACAAACATTTAGATAAGCCCCAGCGAAACCCATCTTCAGGTGCGTTGTATTATCTGCAAATGTGCACGTTAGTCTTCCGTTGCTTTCCCCTTTCTCTCATTAGTCCTCTTTAACTCTCCCCTTTACCTTATTGTTCTGCGCTTACCTATCAATTAAGCAACAGCTTCGTCAGTATTCATTACAAGAAGGTATGGAGCTCTTTTCAGGCAATTCAAGGAGGTTGGAACAAGATTAAGAGGTTTCGGATTAATAATAATAATAATAATAATAATAATACAATTAAAATTTGGAAAATTAGCACAGGGAAACATTATAATGATACACGATTTTTTTATACCAGATAACGTCTTGTGTCACTGTTTTTAGAAACGTGTGTGTAAACTACCGACAGAGAACCATGCAAGCAGAACTCCCCCTCCCCTCTCTTAATACCATGTGTCTTGAAATGGAAAAACAAATCCAAACTTACGCATATGTACATTATATTTAAAGATGTATAAGTGTATCAAGAAAGTTTGGAACGTGATAAATGCATAAATAAAGGTATAAGCCACGAAGGAAAGTGAAGCACTGGAGTAGCTGCAAGATCTTTCAACTCAAGTAAAGGACGTCGAGTCGAAAGATCTTGGAGCTACTCCAGTGTTTCATTTTCCTCCGTGGCTTGTACCTTTATTTATATTTGAAGATAAATCTATACAGAGAGCTTTCGGGAATCTGAACAGATTCATCTTTAGATATACGTACATGCGTAACCATTGATTTGTTTCTCCAATGCTGATGATCATAATATTTGCACAAAAATGGTAAAAAAAAAAAAAAAAAGGTTCTCTCAATCCCTTAATCGGAGGCGTATCAATATTATGGCACGGTGAGATCCCGGCGTCGGGATGAGGGTAAGAGAAGCTAGCTGGCTTGTTAGAAGTCACCGTTATTCAATTGTGATGCCTTGGAGCCATCTCTTGATTATATTGGGCCGAGAGGCATTAGGGGTCAGCCTGTTCGTCCGCCTCTGCCGGGAAAAGAGAAACAGAGGCCAAACTTCATTACCTCCGATCACATTTTTAGCTCTCTCTCTCTCTCTCTCTCTCTCTCTCTCTCTCTCCTGCCACTACTTCTGTTTTTATGAGAAGACTTGTTTTCACGGAAATGGATGAAATTCTCTCTCTCCTTCTTCTTCTTCTTCTTCTTCTTCTTCTTCTTCTGTTTTTATGAAAAGAAATGTTTTCACGTTATCCTCAAAATATCTCACAGGACATGAATATTTGATAATGTTTAGAAATGGGTGAAATCTCTCTCTCTCTCTCTCTCTCTCTCTCTCTCTCTCTCTCTCTCTCTCTCTCTCTCTCTCTCTTCTCTCTTCTCTCTCTTCACTTCTTCTTCTTCTTCTTTTGTTTTTGTTATTGTTGTTTTGAGGAAAATGGTTTCCTTAGGTGTCGTAAATATCTCATTGGTCTTGCATATTTGAAAATGTTTAGAAGTGGCTCTCTCTCTCTCTCTCTCTCTCTCGTGTCTCTCGTCCACCTCACAGCCTCCCTCATCCTCCAAATCGTTCCAATTCTCTCCCCTCTCATCTCCTCTCTCTCTCTCTCGTATTGTGTCAAGAAACTTGCAATAGTTAACCAACAATTGAAATTGAAATTACGCCGTGTGCGTTTGATTTTTTTTTTTTTTTTTTTTTTTGTTTTTTTTTTTTTTTTTTTTTTTTTTTTTACCAGAATTCTCAAAATCCGTCGCATTTATGTTGGTTTATCTTGTGTGAAAGTGTTCCCATTGTATGCTCCATTTATTTATTTATTTATTTATTTATTTTTTAGATGTTCTCAGTATGTTTGTAGCTTTTCGTTTGCCAGTGTGAGGTGGTTGCCATTCATGTGACTGGTTCGGCGGTTTAGTTTGTCATAACGGGTTCTTTTACACATATGATTAGCATCTAATCCCCCTGTCCACCTGAGTTAGGACCAGGAGAACAAGGTAATTGCTGCTGATGATTCAGAATGTAGACCAAGGAACGTCACCCCAAGCCTTGCTAACATAGGAACAAGAGCGAGGGATGAACTCTGGCCTATGACACTGAGAAGTCCATGGGAAACCAACTGAGCTACCAGGATCTTCCCATAAAATCTCTCTTGCAGTGGCAGCTCATATGGCCTTTCCATTCTTACATAATTTCATTTCCTCTGCTTCCATTATCAGCAATCCTTTCTACATCCAGTTTCAAATTTATATTGACCTCTTGATGTCATAGACGTCTGCCTCTCTGCTGCCCCAGACGCCTTTATTGCTATGATAATTGAAATTTTTATGATAACTGCCGTTATTAATGGTGTTTTTTTTCTCTCTGGTAATTCCATTATACTTTTTCTGGAGTCGGAAAGAATTCTTCTCACTCCGCAATCACGCATCTTGATGCCACAAACAACTTGGTCACTTTTGTATAAAAGTGCATAATCCCGCTTTTGCATAAAGTCATGTCAGGTTAACTGTAGAGTAATAAAAATCCTTATTATTGATAGGTGCTGACTCAAGAAAAAGTATAATGGAATTACCTTAAAAAAAAATGATTAACGACGGCAGTAATCATAAAATTTAAAGTTAATGGGTTGGATAATATGTATAATATATGTATAATATGCCACTGTGAATTCTTTTAAAACTAAAGGTAAGTTGTCTTGGCTTATCAAAGTTTTTCTACATTGATTTTTGGGCAAATATGTAATTTTTGGGTAAATATGTAGCGTTTTGCAGTTATATTTTTTTGGTAATTATTATTTGCAGTTAAGTAGGAATCAGATGCATTTTATTGCTTTTTGCTTTTTGTTCTTGCTGCTGTTGTTGTTGTTAGGGGGCTAGGAAAGGCCTATGGACAAGCTGTAGAAGGTCTGAAAAAGGTGTTTCGCATAGAGTTAAAGATACAGGAATTTTAGGATAGGATATTGATGATTTGTTTATTAGAATGAAAATATAAAAATTAAATAATGTTCATGTTAAACAGTTACAGAACATCTTTTTTTTTATATAAAATATAGATTATTATTTTAATTTTCGTGGGTGAAACGACCCTCTATTTGATCGTAGATTTTAGCACGCGTCGCGTGTGAGCTGGTGGTCGGATAATGCCTTGTTCCTCTTCATATCTCATTCCTCAGAGATAAATTGTTTTCTTTTAAGGCTGTAATTTTGTTAAAACACTTTTAGTTTCCATTTAACTAACGACAAAATGACAGTTGCCGTTAGTAACGATTATTTAGTAAATGTATTTGTTCAAGCTACAATTCCCAATATTGCATGAATGCAGAGTTCAACCATTGAAGATAAGAGCGATATTAAAGTTGTTTTTCATGTTATAGAGCAAACACTTGCAAAGTGTATGTTTGCTAGAAACAAAAGTATATTAATTAGCATGATTCCATTTCTGTCTCGCGTGTTCATTTTGTAGTTTTCTGAAAAGAAAACTATTGCACCGACTTTTCCGTTCGTCCGCTCTTTTTTTCTGTCCACCCTCAGATCTGGAAAGCTACCGAGGCTAAAGGGCTGCAAATTGGTTTTCATGACGAAAGTACTTGGCAATCTCTCGTTCAAGTTAAACTTATCGAGTGACTCCGCTGATAAGTAAATCACACATAATTTCAATTTTAATAGTGTATGTATATGTATGTGTGTGTGTATATATATATATATATATATATATATATATATATATATATATATTGCTTGTAAAGTTTGAAAACATCGAATTACTCGTTATTGTTTATTTGTTTTCGTGTGTTTTCCCTCACACATTGACAAGTAGCTAAGTCAGAGCACAATTACCGTTAAATGGGAAACATCGTAACGAAAGGCCGTGAAAGTTGGGGAGGGGGGGTGGGCTTGGAGGAGATTTAATTTTCTCTTATATTGGAAGGCTTTTAGAAGAACTTTCTCTGCGTGCGTTAGGCCGCCGAAACACTCTTTGTTTATGGAAACCTCCTTTTCCCGGATGGGGAAACTTTTCTGAAGCCTTCCCCCTCCCCTCCCCCCTTTTTTTTCCCCCCCCTTTTTTTTTTCCCCCCTTTTCCAGGTCGAGAGTCAAAGGGAAGTGAGGAGGGTAGACCCCCAGCTCTATCATTTTCTCTGTCTGGCGTAGTTATTAGTACCGCCCGTAAGGAAATGTCAGAGAGAGAGAGAGAGAGAGAGAGAGAGAGAACAATTCGTCCTTTACTTTTGAGAGACTCCACTATATCGACCGTAAGGAAATTTAGCTATGACAGATGAAATAGCAGTTTATATATACTATATATATAATAAATATATTATATTATATATTATATATATATATTATAGTATATATATATATATTATATATATATATATATATGTAAATATATATATCATGTTTATATATATATATTTATATCTATATATCTATATATCTATATATCTATTATTATACATATGTTGTATATATAATATATCATGTTTTATATATGGATATATGTAATATATCATATAGATTATATTATACTATATCATTATAATATATCTCTTATATGTATATATTCTATCTATATATTATATATATATCTATATATAATCTCTAATATATCTCTATCATCTATATATATCTCTCTATATTGCACGTGAAAGAGCAGGACCGATTGGACACTAGGATGAACCTTTGCGCGCACTGACGAAAGAAAAGGACCCGTCGAGCCGGGATTTTCGGCAGGGTGACCATATACTATATCAACTCAGGGCCCGAAGATGGAGAAGAAAAAGGCTAGGTTAGCAATCTATTCCAACCCTGAGAGGGCTTAATAGTTCTAAAACTCGACTAATTGCCTCAGAGCTAGAGTTTATCCTCCTCCTCTTCTTCCTTCAGTCTCGCCTCGTTCTCCCCTTTAACCTTCATAAAAATTTATTCCTTTCATCGAGACCTATTTGTCCTTTATTCTCGTTTCATTTTCATTCGTTCTTTTATGTGCTTCTGTCGTCGAGTTGCTACTTATTCCAGTTTTAAATTATTCGTGTATGTTTGTATATATATATATATATATATATATATATATATATATATATATATATATATATATATATATATATATATATACCTATATTATATATATACTATGTATGTATATCCAATCTATGCTTTGCCATCTCCCTTCATATTCCTCAAGCTGGAGGAAGGTTTGGGTACGGGTGGGTTTCACATTTCCATCACCCGTTCCTGTGCTAATCTGCGCCCGTCTAAATGGTGCCCATCACGTGTTGAAATCCTCCCTGGGGTGAAGAAGTTCGAGGTTATAGTCTGAACGCGATGTTCTCACGTGACGATTCAGCACTGGAGATCTAATTAGAGATTTTGATTGTAATCCTTGGTAATTTCCCTTTCCGTATTCTTGAAAAAAGGTCTTTTCACGGTGACACGTGTATGTGTTTATATATACAATATACATACACACACGCACACACACACCACACACACACACATATATATATATATATATATATATATATATATATATATATATATATATATAATATTGTATGTTTATGTATAAGTATATTGTTGCCTTGTCTCGGTGAGTTATATGTCAAAAGAATTATATCTTTATATGCATTATATTCTTAAGCTCTCTCCTGTTATTAATCTTCCTGTATAGAAATCTACCAACTCCAGAGTGTAGTAATTATTATCAGTATTGTTCATATGTTACATTCATTATCACAAAACCAATTTAGATGGCCATAAAACCTCTTTGTAAGCTCCCACAGAATTAAGTAACCACATATGGCAAAAGAAAAGCAAAAAAAGAAATAAAATGTAATATACAAGACAGAAGCGAATAACAGATACCAAGAAGAATTGATGTATGAAATTAATTATGGTGTGATTTTTTACCTGGACAGGTAACCTTCTAGGTATATTACACGGCGGCGGAAAAAAATGTATTGCTGAAGAACAGCAATTCGAAATTTCGCCATAAAAAAAAAAAAAAAAAATTGCTGTCAGTCATCCAAGACGCGTCACTTCTTTCTGACAGATCATAATTGATGTAGTTTCAGCCGCATCTGTCAAAATGACGCGAGTAATTTACGTGTAATTTTCGATGCCGGCCAAACTAATTTGTTTTTGACAGGAGCAGATGAAGCTTTTAAGAGGCGGCTCCGAAAAAAAAAAAAAAGTTACGGGCCTGAGATGGTTCGTATTGTTTGTTCCTCGTCGTCTGGTGACGTTAACGTTAACCGTAATAACGGTATTGTGCCGGGGAAATTGCATTCAGGTTAGGTTAGGTTAGGTTCCGTCCTGAGAAGTTTATTGTTGTTTGGCATTTTGATTCCTGTGGCTCATAAATTATTTTAGTGTGGCAGAGCAGTCTCGAAAATGAGCTTTTTCTCTCTCAATCAACAGAACCACTTCACGTAAGTATGAGAATAACGCATAATTTCAAATATGCTAATGGGCGATAGTGCATATATAACTAATGTTATTTCTCAGTATTTTTGCAATAGACTTTAGCTACATAAGACAGTTAGGTCTTTAATTTATTAGTCCATTCGTCATCTATCAGCTGAGCTGCAGATGTATTTTTCATGATATAGATCACTGAAGTATTGTACTTTTTATAAATTGCATATCAACTGAGTTAAGGAAGATCTGTCAGGATTCACATAGAACGAAGTCGTCGTTTCACAAAATGCAACGAACGATTTGTAAATTTTGTTTTTATCTCTAAAAAGGAAATATAATACGAACTATTAAGTGATTTGACGTATCACGTAAATATCAATGGTTTGTTTAATAACATTCAATTTCCTTATATTCGCTAGGGGAGACCGGGGCTAGTTGCATACAGGGGTAGGTTGCTACACTGTCAATATCTTCATCATATAGAAATAGTTGGCGTCGAGGTTCTTCTCACGATTAGGCGTCTGTATCACCCTTATCCTCGTTGAGTGAAAAAGAAGTTGATCACCCGTCTAAGAAACTACAAGCAAAAAACCGTTTTTGGATACACTGAGTAAATATTTTGACCTTTCTTATTATTTTCATAGATCTTGATGAAACTCGTGTTCGTGGAAAATAATGTGATTTTTAAAAATATCTGTCTTTATGCTTCATTTGTGATTAGAATTCATTTTCCCATAATTCAAATGAGTAGCAGCATTTATGAGGAGAAGGAAAATAATTCGCTCGGGGCTATTTGTTACAATCATTAACAGCTTGCCCCGCATAATATATATTAGTTGTATTTGGTCGTCCCAAACAAAATCCATAGGATACACCTGTAGTTGTGGAAACCACAAAAACTAGGTAATGAAACCAAACCAAATGATGAAAGCCCGTTACAGCCTACTGAAGTTTGCATAGGCTACATAATACCTACCTGTGAACCTCCTCAAGACCATCTAACTCCCCATTTCATAACAAGACTTTGAAAATGAATCCAGACCCAGTTACAAGCACAAGCAAGGATGGTTTAGATAGGCCTTACATATATAAATCACCTCCTTCTATAAAGCCAGAAAACAAAGACCTACAGGAGATATCGAACCCTCAGAGGCGAAACGACCTTTTAAAAACGCTAGCCCTAGAAAGGCCAAAAGATGCAGAAAAGGAAGATGAAACTACAGAAGCACAACGAGGATTCACAAGGCAAAAAGGCTCAAGAGTAAAACCAGTACAAGGAACCTTAATAACAAAAGGTTTCTGAAGCCTAGTGGAAATAAAAGCAAAAAGAACATTGAAGATTATTGGTGAAATGGCCAAATACAGCCTCAAGGGGTAATGGGTGCAATGCATCATATGCAAAGTTTAAGACTGTGAACGCTGAACAAATGAAATTGCTCATTATGTATATATGTGACCTGTGTACAATGAAGTGTTAACTAATTTCCTGTTTGTTTTTAAAGTAAGTGCTTTCTTTTTACTTTTTTATATTTTTGTAAACAATATACAAAACTTGCCCGGCATATGGTGGGGCAAGTTGTATACAACAAAACGTGTTTTCTGTTATTTTCTATTTATTTTTATTACAGGAATTAAAAATTATATAACAATTTTTGGTTACACCGAGTATGATAAACCACATATTAACTAACCTTTTCACACAGCATAAATTTGCTTAGGTTTCCTTCATTAGATATTGAATTAGAGGTAAAAATAGTAAAACTGTAGCAACTAGGCCCGGTCTCCCCTAAACCCCCGATCGAAATGACGTATTTTGTTAAATAATAGGAAACTGTGAACATAAACTGAATATAAACAATTAAGATTCCTATTCCATTTCATAAGTAAGATATATTTTGCATATTCTAATGATAGACCATCTTCCTGTTGTATACTTGGTATCAACTTCAGGAGATCAGAATTCGTAAACTTTTATGGAGCGGCATGTCCGTGAATCTATTAGGTGTGGATTGGGGTTTTTACTTTTAAGAAAGTAGTTCTTTATGTCTACTGTCATTAGTTATATATGTATATATATATATATATATATATATATATATATATATATATATATATATATATATATATTGTATACATATATAATATAAAATGCCAATCGAGTTTTCTGTCCGGTGTTGGCCTTAGCCACGGCCCATGAAACTCATGGTGGCCTATGTTATTGGTACAGTCACTCTTATAAGTTCATGGATGTCTGGATGTTTGAGAGAGATTTCCATTTCACCCCTTTTTAGATGACAGGTGTCTGAAAGTGCGAAACAGGCCAAATGTTCAACTACCTAACTCTGCTGAAGAAAGTGTCAGTGTGTCCAGAAAGGGGTTGGATGGAATTCAGCTTTATGCCCGGAGACATCCATGAACATATTTGAATGACTGTACCTATAGCGTTGCCAGAAGTACGAGTATAGCTAACTTTAACCTTAGATAAAATAAACTCTTCTGAAGCTAGAGGGTTGCAATTTGGTATGTATGATGATTGTAGTGTGGATGATCGACATACCAAATTGCAGCCCTCTAACCTCAGCAGTTTTTAAGATCGTGGTCGGACGGACAGTCAAAGCCGACACAATAGTTTTCTCATACAGAAAACTTAAAATGGAAGTCCTTTGTGTTAAATATAGATTTAAAATTACGTCAATGGTTTTGGCTTTGAAGTAGAAAAATTAGAACCAAATGAAAGCATTCAAAATAGGATATAGAATTCGCATCATTTTTTGATAGTTTTTTCAAAAGCCGCGTTATATGATCCTTGTTAAGTCCGGTTATATTATTCAGATCGTGTATTTAATATAATTGTAATTTATAATTGTTTACGGACGGTTCACATCCTGGACAAAGGCCAGGTTATATCCTGGATGATTATCTTGCTTTGTGAAGTAGTCCGATTACCTTATTTGTCCGCCAATGAATAGATAAATGATTTATGCAATAATCATTCGTCTATGGCACCCCCAAATTATATCAAGCTCACTGTTGACTTTTATTATTAAAGTTTTTTCTGTATTCCCAAATCTTGACCCTTATGCATTTTAAGCAATTAGTTAATCTACGAAAATGAGTTAAATTTTTTGAAATATTTAAATAACCTGATTCCAGATTAACAACGAATAAGTCATAATAAGTGATAATAATGATTATTTACTGAACGCTCAAATGAAATGCTCATTGACTGTCACAAATAAAATCTTTCCACTAAATAGAATACTTTAACTATTATCTCATCAAATCAGAGCTAAGATAATAACATGAATAAACAAATCAACAGAAAATTAAATAAACCAAATAAAAAGACGAGATAATAGTAGACACAGCATAAAATATGTCAGACAATAAGTCACTCCAGAGAAACAGAGAAGTAAGTATCTGCATAGCCAGACTAAATAGAAAGACACGAAAAAGCCTAATGCTGAATAAGTTCAGGAAAGATTAGCGTAAGAGGAGAGAAACGCCTTTCAGGGACTTTTTTTTTTTTTTTTAAGGGAGGGGGGGGGGGGGGGGGGGGGGGGGGGGGGGGGGGGGGGGCGGGGGGGGGGGGGGGGGGGGGGGGGGGGGGGGGGGGGGGGTGGGGGGGGGGGGGGGGGGGGGGGGGTTCAGTTCTTCGCCCAGGATCGATAGCTATCGGAGCCACAGTTGAGGGGAAAATGAAAAGCAATACCAACAATGGAACAAAAGAGGAGACGAACAAGGGATTCAAATAGATCCACTCCGATGCGAAAAGGGACTTCGGAAAGAGATCAACCAAAATCCATTTTTGCCTTCTTTCTCTGTCCCCCCTTTTATGAGGTGGATGTTCTTTGGGTCTGCCTTGACGGAGAGACCGCCACCTTCTGCCTACCTCAAAGAAGAAAAAAAAAACCTGTCGATTACGTAACTAGATCAGTAACGGTTTTTTTTTTATGGTTGTTATTGTTGTCACTGGAGGAGTTCTCTGGTTTTAAAAGGGTAATTCATCTCCACTATGGATGTCTTCATATTCATTTTAGGTCGTAATCCAAAATAAGATTTAATATTTCAAGGAGAAGTAATGTCTCTGGTAGGTCATTGAAATATTTAAAAATGTTTCTCCTTATTTTCCTGATTTCTTCTTAGTATATACACTGTATATATGTGTATATACATATATATACATACATAATAATGCAGCTACGTTGTGGACGTTTTACTGCACAGTTGGCTCATCCATAATTCAACTGTTGAGTATGAATGTGGTAGTGACCGGTATATTGTTTCTTCTCTCTCTCTCTCTCTCTCTCTCTCTCTCTCTCTCTCTCTCTCTCATGGTATGGCTTAATGTTTACCTGGGCATGTGTGTGTGTGTATATATATATATATATATATATATATATATATATATATATATATATATATATATATATATATGTATATATAGGTGAAAAAATTTATATACATATGTATGTGTGCATGTGTTTTCTGATGGTAGAGAGTTCATCGATCCGACCTGATCTTGTATATCCTCTCTCTCTCTCTCTCTCTCTCTCTCTCTCTCTCTCTCTCTCTCTCTCTCTCTCTCTACTATTTCTTTCTATATGGCGGTCACTGATCGATATTGAATTCGTAATTGCTTTGGTACCGGGCTTGTGCACAAGTAATTTCTGCTGGCGTAATTGTTTTATCATTTCGCGGAATTGATTCCAAAAAGAGATAGACCTCCTTTGTTTTTCTCTGGCCGCACAGATATATTGGCTGTTCTATTTATATCCTTTTTAGCTTTGCTGTATCGAATAGGTGTGCATTTTTTTCAGTTTTTGTTTTAGCGTTTTTTATTTTATTTACATATAAATGCTTATAGTTTTTTGGATAAAGTTTTTAATATTTTTGAAGACAAACCCTTCGAGCTAACCCAGTGATTGAAGTGTTTTAGCTTTGTGGTCTGGTTAATAATAATAATAATAATAATAATAATAATAATAATAATAATAATAATAATAATAATAATAATAACTAATAACATATAACTGACACATATATATATATATATATATATATATATATATATATATATATATATATATATATATATATATATATATATATATATATATATATATATATATATATATATATATATATATATAAATATAACTAACTTCCGGGAACCCTTTAGAAGGAGAATCGAGCTGCTTCTCGAAAGCTTTCGTTTTCTATATAGTTTATTTTTTTAAAATAATATATTAATTCCTTCACCATTGCTGATTTTTTCACCATTTCAGTGGTTCATGCTGTTAAGAGATTAAAAATAAACGTAGATTCTTCAAAGTAGTCCACTAATAGTATATTAATTGCCCTCGATGAATTTATTCACTCAGAACCTGATTTGTAAAGCTTCACATTAGCCATCGTTATTACCATCACGTCAGGCTCTCCCCCTAGCGGGACTCAAGCGTCTAATTAGTTTTCTTCTCTGTTTCTCTCCAGCTCACTTTCAGGCTGCATTTCTCATTTAGGGTCCAGGTTTTCATCAGTGCCGTTTCTCGTTGATTTCAGACACAACTAAGTGGTCTGTGGGCGTTACCTTATGTATATGTTACTGTGACGATGTTTCTGTCTTCTTCACGTCGCTAAATCTCCATGCTATCTCCAGCTTTCAGCATTATTCATTATGTGTACATGCACGTACAGATACCCAATGCTTTGACATATTTTCTCCCTACTAATCTCTACGACAAGTAAGGTTCGCATATCCCTTAAGTTCTCCGTAAACGACCGTGTGGCCCGGAGACGCCGAAACTTCTCTGGCAGACTTAGCGCGCCTATCCTCGTAATCAGCCGTAGTCGATTGTCGTCGCAAATCTGGGGGATCGTTAATCAAGAACTTCGATCATGTAAGTCCAGAGACCGGGAGGGGAAACCGGAGTCAGGTGAGATATTGTCGAAGCATGCGAAGTTGTTACGCGGAATTGGGCTGAACCGGCCCGAGTTTTATGGCCGGTGTGTTTGATATCGCCGTGATTTTATTGCTTTGAAAGTGTTCTTTCGTCATGTTTGTATGTGTGTGTATATTATATATATATATATATATATATATATATATATATATATATATATATATATATATATATATGTATATATATATGTGTGTGTGTATGTATATATATATATATATATATATATATATATATATATATATATATATAATATATATATATATATATATATATATATATATGTATATGTATGTATACACTATTTTTCATATTCTGTATGGGATATTATTAGGCACAGGCTAAAAGGAAATCGGGACAACTGAAGGAAATTTTAAAGCTTGACTGTAGAGGAAAAGACACATTCACGAACTGTGCAATGTGAAGATGACTTCGGCCACGTCCAACGAGTTTTAATGTTGCATTATCGCGCCCTGTCATCCTGCCGTTAAGAAATCGACAGACAGTCTCCATAGGGTACGATAACGAAATTTTCATAACATATGACTCACACCTGAGTTCGATGTTGTAACTATGCCCTTGAGCATTTTTTTAGTATTTTTGCAAGTTCTTTTTATCATAATTACGTTGCTTTATTTAAAATAAGAAGGACACCTATTTGAAGAACTCAGATATGATTGTGGGTTTTGCGCTTTTGTTCTTGCCTGAGAATGTTCTGTTTGCATGTGTGTCTTGTTGTATATTTTAAGTTGCTGTCACGTGGTTTGGGGAAAGGTTTTTCCAATTTTTTTTCTTCAAGTTAACGCGTACTTTGATAGACTGCGTAATGCATAGCGTCGTATTTAGATTAAATAATATATATTTCCTGTGCGTGAATGGATAATGAAAATGGATTTGCAGTCGTAGTTAATATTTCAATGTCATCGATATTTTTCTTCTGAATATCTAGTTCAGGGGTTCTTAACCTTTTGTTGACTCCAGACCCCCAATGAGACCAATGTGGTTCCCTACCCCCTTTGCTTAAGTCCACTTAAGTCCTATTTGTTGGCAATATAACTTAGTATACTTAATTTAATACATACTTTAAGTATGAATAGCTAGGAATAGAAGAACATACAAGGGAATCAATAAGTATTTATAGTTTTAAATAGTTGTTTATATACAAAATGTACCCATGTATACATTGACACATTAAAATCGAATGTATACATATATCCAGTGATAAGGTCCCATACCCCCAGCATGTGGTTCTCATACCCCCAAGGGGTATAGATACCCCCCTGTTAAGAACCGCTGGTCTAGAGGTAATTTTGAATGTACGTTCATCATTTGCATGAGCTCAGTCTCAATATGTCTGCCTTTCCTGCACGCACTGAATATTTTTTGGCTATTGCATTTACATTCTTGATAGTTTTTATCCCTGTGTATTGCGACGGCTTGGCTGAATGCATAAATAATTTCAGATGCAATCTAGCTTCGTGCTTAGTTTGAAGCGCGGGGATGATATTTCAAGTAAAAACCCGTATTCAGCGATTGATTTTCGAAAATATCTCACACGTGCTCAGTCTGTATACTTCTATTCTGATTGGACTGTTGAAACGAAACCTCTTATTATTTGACAATTTTGAGAAATATATTGGAGTTCATTGGGTATTATAGGACAGTTAACTTTCCTTCTTAAGTTAGATCTAAAATGTATTCATATTCATATTGACCTAGTATTATGGAACACTACAAATGACTCTCTCTCTCGCTAACGATATAAAGTTATTAGAGTAATTAAACATACTTGTGTATATAAGACTGATGATGCTTCTTTGATAAGCATTATCATTTATTGAACTCCTCTCAGATTGAGTGATTCCTAAACTCAGTCATTTTACCTGATTATTTTAAATTTCATTTCTCCGGGTTTGTTTGTCTGGGCAATTTGCGTCTAATGAAACATGTCAATTGGTTCGGTTTATGTGGCTGAATCATTTATCTTTTTTCAGCGACGTTTTAACCAAATCAATTGAGTGTCTCTCTCTCTCTCTCTCTATCTCTCTCTCTCTCTCTCTCTCTCATTCTTCTCATTGGTATATTTAGTTAACTGTATCTTTTATTTCTTTTCGCCAGACCGTTTTTGGAATCAAGTCGATTGAGTTTCTCTCTCTCTCTCTCCTCTCTCTCTCTCTCTCTCTCTCATTGGGTATGTTTAGTTATCTGAATCTTTTTTATCTCTTTTCACCGATTTTTTAATAACAAGTCGATTTGATTCTTCTCTCTCTCTACCCCTTCCTCTCCCTTCCCCTTTCTCCCTCTCTCTCCCATCCTCCACTTGACCAATTTTAGTCCCCCGCCCCCCTCCGGCCCTCCCCCCCCCCCTCCTCAGCCCCCTCCCCTCCCCCCCTCCCCCCCCCCCTCCCTCGATTGACTCCCCCCTTCCCCCCCCCCCCTCCTCTCTCTCTCTCTCTCTCCTCTCTCTCTCTCTCTCTCTCTCTCTCTCTCATTGGGTATATTTAGTTATCTGAATCTTTTATCTCTTTTCACCAGACCTTTTAATCAAGTCGATTGATTCTCTCTCTCTCTCTCTCTCTCTCTCTCTCTCTCTCTCTCTCTCTCTCTCTCTCATATTGGGTATATTCAATATGCTGAATATTTGATTACCGCTTTTCATCCGGTTATTATTCGCCTGAATCTTTCATCTCCCATCAATTGGGTAGACGCATATTTCATTTGCATGCAACATAAGTGTTTCATTTTTTATCCATGAAGTTCCAGTGGATGTTATGTATTTATTTACTTCTGGTTGATCTTGATTACCACGGCTGATCTCAAGGAACTTAGCGAAGGTTCGATCAACAACATTAAGCCAGGTATTTTTTCTTTTACCGAATATGGATTATGGCTGAATAAATAAGGAATAGTCATGGGTTTTGTGGCTGAATAAATAAGGAATAGTCGTGGGTTTGTGGCTGAATAAATAAGGAATAGTCATGGGTTTTGTGGCTGAATAAATAAGGAATAGTCGTGGGTTTTATGGCTGGAAGGGGATTGTTCAGTTGTTTGCGCGTAGGGAGTGTATATACACACACACACACACACACACACATATATATATATATATATATATATATATATATATATATATATATATATATATATGTATATATTTATATATATACTATATATGTATGTATATATATATATATATATATATATATATATATATATATATATATATATATATATATATTTAATACTTCTAGGGCACAATTTTTCACGGATACAACATTCATTGAATAGAATGGCTTTCTCACTGTTAACCAGTTTTCTTTTTGAAATTGCTTCATATTTTCTAATTATTTTCTTTACTTCATTCAGGTTACTAATGGACACATAATGGGGTTCTTCCATTTACTCCAGTATTTTTACACGCGACAGCTTGTTTTCGTCAACCTATACGTATTGACGTTTTTCAAGCGTACTGATACAAAATATGAGCCTACATGCGTTTTGTGACGTCATGAGGACGGAAAGGTAGTACAATTGCCAGATACCCTAGTTTTTAAAGTATTTAACACACTATAGTGAAACATAAAATAAGACAAATAAATAAATATGTTACAACAGAAATTAAATAAAAAAAGTTGAAAGTAAGTTATTATATGCACATTATACATAAATATATATTAATTACATATATGTCTAATTCACTGAAAGTCAGTGTGCGCTCCTGTCCGCGTGTGGGGGCTTTGTCCCACGCGGTTGAAGGACTGCCTCCTACACGAGGGCAAGGATCGGTCTGCCTCACGTTGGAGTTAAGGCTGGGACGTTGCATTGCGATGCTGACTGCTTCTGATATCAATAAACGATTGTAGTTGCCTTCCTTGTGTATTATTTTGGTGTTTGTGAGAAGTTCTTGTAATGATGGTTTTTTATTGTGGGTATCCACAAAGTGCTGATGAATGGCTCCTTGGTTTCTGTGGGGCCTGCATGCGACGTTTGAGTGTGGTGGTTGTGTCCGATATAGCATTTTTGGGGGACTGACATTGCTCGTCAGCACAGACAAACTTGTATACTATATCAGATTTAACCGCTTTCTCCCGTCGATGGGGGCCGTACTATTTTTCATTACCAAAGAGGCCGTAAGGTTTGGTTTGCAGTAAATCCTTGCTGTTATTTTGTTATATGGCGCTAGGGGGGTGGTTCCTCTTCGCAGTATACAAGGATGGCTTTCCTTTCATCTTCGTGGTGTTTGTTGTTGGTATCTGATGGTATATCACTATTTCTTTGTCTTTGTCTTGTGTGTTGTTCCTCGGGGTCGGATTATGGAAAGCCTCTAATCTCTTTTTGACAACTTGCTGGATCATGTCATCTGGATATCCGTTATTTGTGAGCAGCTGTTGAACTCTGTTTGATCTCTTCGTTAGTCGCTTTCCACGTGGAACAGTGTGTTATGGCGCGTTTTATGTATGCATTTACCACGGATCTGTATATGCATCAGGGCATTCTCCTCTAGCATTTAAACATCTTCCAGCGTCTGTCTTTTTTAGTGTATACGGTGGTATTGTATTGTTGTTCTTTTGGGTCACAAGTACGTCCAAGAAAGGGAGCATCTTTCTCATCACTTCTTTCTACCGTAAAATTTAATGTAGAATTTGCTTGGAGTTTATTTACTAATTCTTCTATGTCATTGTCGCCCCCTTTGTTGTGATAAAGATATCATCATATATCTCCCATAGATTCTGGGTTTTGGGTGTTCTTCAAATGTGACCTCTTCTGTGTGTGCCATGATGCGTTTGCGAAAAGAACCCCGAGGGGGGAACCCATTGCCACGCCGTCCTTTTGTCGATATATTTCGCCCCTATGTGAGAGGAATGGGGCTTCCTTTGTACATGCTTCCTAGCTCTCTTTTAAGATTTTTTCGGGGATCGGTAATGTGGTTTCTCAGAGCGGTATATCTTGTCCATGATGATTTGTATTGTTTCATCCACTGGTACGTTAGTAAATAAACTTTCAACGTCCAGGGATGCTATGTCTTCGTCGGTGCGGTGTCTTGCAGTAGGTCGATGAATTCCGTCGATGATTTTTAGCGAGAACGTCATAATGAATAGAGATGAATACGACAACCAAAATGGATAATATACTAAGTGATAATAATAAGTTTCAGCCACTTAAAAAGACAACAAATGACCGTCAAAAAGAAAATGATGAGACTAACAGAAAAAGCGAACAAAGAGCAGAGAACAGTAAGAAGCTTTCCAAAAATCATCGGAGACTTTGCGCCCGGATACTGCTACGGCACAGCAACCGATTCACAAACAGGGAAACCCGCTACGGCCCATTATATCCCAAATGACATCTCCTATGTAATAAAGTGGCTAAGAAATTGAATGAAATTAGTAACGCCGTACATTCCCTCAACGTTCTCGCTAAAATCATCGACGGAATTCATCGACCTACTGCAAGACACCGCACCCGACGAAGACATAGCATCCTGGACGTTGAAAGTTTATTTACTAACGTACCATGGATGAAACAATACAAATCATCATGGACAAGTATAACCGCTCTGAGAAACCACCATTACCGATCCCCGAAAAAATCTTAAAAGAGATGCTGGAAGCATGTACAAAGGAGCCCCATTCCATCTCACATAGGGGCGAAATATATCGACAAAAGGACGGCGTGGCAATGGGTTCCCCCCTCGGGGTTCTTTTCGCAAACGCATACATGGCACACACAGAAAGAGGTCACATTTGAAGAACACCCAAAACCCAGAATCTATGGGAGATATATTGATGATATCTTTATCACAACAAAGGGCGACAATGACATAGAAGAATTAGTAAATAAACTCCAAGCAAATTCTACATTAAATTTACGGTAGAAAGAAGTGATGAGAAGATGCTCCCTTTCTTGGACGTACTTGTGACCCAAAGAACACAAATACAATACCAACCGTATACACTAAAAAGACAGACGCTGGAAGATGTTTAAATGCTAGAGGAGAATGCCCTGATTGCATATAAACGATCTGTGGTAAATGCATACATAAAACGCGCCATAACACACTGTTTCCACGTGGAAAGCGACTAACGAAGAGATCAACAGAGTTCAACAGCTGCTCACAAATAAAACGGATATCCAGATGACATGATCCAGCAAGTTGTCAAAAAGAGATTAGAGGCTTTCCATAATCCGACCCCGAGGAACAACACACAAGACAAAGACAAAGAAATAGTGATATAACCATCAGATACCATACAACAAACACCACGAAGATGAAAGGAAAGCCATCCTTGGTATACTGCGAAGAGGAACCACCCCCCTAGCGCCATATAACAAAATAACAGCAAGGATTTACTGCAAAACCAAACCTTACGGCCTCTTTGGTAATGAAAAATAGTACGGCCCCATCGACGGAGAAAGAGGTTAAATCTGATATAGTATACAAGTTTGTCTGTGCTGACGAGCAATGTCAGTCCCCCCAAAAATGCTATATCGGACACACAACCACCACACTCAAACGTCGCATGCAGGCCCACAGAAACCAAGGAGCCATTCATCAGCACTTTGTGGATACCCACAATAAAAAACCATCATTACAAGAACTTCTCACAAACACCAAAATAATACACAAGGAAGGCAACTACAATCGTTTATTGATATCAGAAGCAGTCAGCATCGCAATGCAACGTCCCAGCCTTAACATCCAACGTGAGGCAGACCGATCCTTGCCCTCGTGTAGGAGGCAGTCCTTCAACCGCGTGGGACAAAGCCCCCACACGCGGACAGGAGCGCACACTGACTTTCAGTGAATTAGACATATATGTAATAATATATATTTATGTATAATGTGCAATATAATAACTTACTTTCAACTTTTTATTTAATTTCTGTTGTTAACATATTTTATTTATTTTGTATTATTTTTATGTTTCACTATAGTCTTTTGTAAATACTTAAACTAGGTATCTGGCAATTGTACTACCTTTCCGTCCTCATGACGTCACAAACGCATGTAGGCTCATATTTGTATCAGTACGCTTGAAAACGTCAATACGTATAGGTTGACGAAACAGCTGTCGCGTGTAAAATACTGGAGTAAATGGAAGAACCCCATTATGTGTCCATTAGTAACCTGAACAATGAAGTAAAGAAAATAATTAGAAAATATGAAGCAATTTCAAAAAAGCTGGTTAACAGTGAGAAAGCCATTCTATCAATGAATATATATATATATATATATATATATAGATATATATATATATATATATATAGATATGTGTGTGTGTGTGTGTTTGTGTGTATTTCATCTCTCTCTCTCTCTCTCTCTCATATATATATATATATATATATATATATATATATATATATATATATATATAATAGATATAATATATAATATATATGTGTGTCTAACCACTCCCGAACCTTCTAGTATGTAACTAGTACTGATTTGTCCCAATGGCTCACAATTCTTCCCATCATTTTATAATATTTTTAAAAAATTTTTAACGGGGAAAACGGTAAGAGTTAATGCCAACCAGCTTCATTGAAATTAACTGTTTATATCAAAGCATCCAAACCATATTCGATGTATTAAGATCCAATTTGACGTTGACAATGAAGAATAAGAGAAACATAGAGGATGACTTTCAGGCAAAACAAGGGGACATAATACTACTCCGCCGTCATGGAAACCTGACTCTTACGACGTTACATTAGAGGAAGGTCCGTCGCTCCCTTTGGGTCAGGTCCTATTCTTTGTCTATTTGTCATCCTTAGTTTTCTGTCAAAGTAAACTATTGAGATGGCTATTTGTCTGTCCGTCCGCACTTTTTCTGTCAGGCCCAAGATCTTAAAGACTACCGACGGTAGGGGCCTACGAATTGGTATGGTGACCGTCCACCCTCCAATCATCAAACATACTAAATTGCAGCCCTCTAGCCTCAGTAGTTTTAATTGTATTTAAGGTTAAATTTAGTCATGATCGCTAAAGGTGCCAACAACACAAGGCCATCACCGTGCCGTGGCTGAAATTGTAATGGGTCGCGGCTGAGAGTTTTATGAGCCGTAGCTGAGAGTCTCATACAGCATTACTCGCTGTACAGGAAACTCGATTGGGCCGAAGAAACTTCGGTGCATTTTTCACTTGTTTTCTGTTGCCCTGATTTCATAATGACAGTATTTCGCCAGTCAGTCCTGTTGGACTTCGCATAAAAGAGAAGGCATCAAACGTAGACTTGGAATATTATGGAAAGTTGATATGCTGAATGAGAAGCTCGTTTATTTTGGCACATAACTAGTTCAAGGTCAGTAGGTCAAAAATTTCAGGCAGTTTCTGCATAGCAGCCTTATTCAAAATTAAAAGCTGCGACTTCGTGCAATATTGTATTATTATTGACGGGCTTATTCTTCATGCAACAATTTAATGTAAAAATTATGCTTTGTTTCCTCTTGGAAAGTTCGTCTTAATTGAGAATGCCATGGCAATATTGTGCTGTTAGGGATTGGAATATCAAATTGTAGACATTTTTTTTTTTCCAAAAATATCGGATGGACTGAAGGTGAATCTCAAATGATATGATTGAACAAATGTTCACATAAAACATCAAATTTCTGCCTAGTAAACGAATGTTTCATATACTGTACGATAGGCCTCCTACTAATAACGCTTTAGTGGCGTTGTCGGTATGGTGTTGGCGTGCCACCTCGATGGCCGCGAGTTCGATTCTCGGCCATTCCACTTAAGGGTGAGAGATGTGTGTGTGTGATAGAAGTTCACTCTCGAGTCTCGACGTGGTTCCGAAGTCACGTAAAACCGTTCGTCCCGTTGCTGAATAAACACTGGTTCTATGCAACTTAAAAACACCTTACAAACAAACAAACAATAGTTCTTCTACTAGAACTGGGTATATGTAACTCAAGTCTTTAGAATTATTATTATATTATTATTATTATTATTATTATTATTATTATTATTATTACGACCAGAATTTTGTGATCGATTGTCTATTCACAAACCATTATTGTTATAATTTCTACTGCCGATAATAATTCAGGTTGACTAATTAGAAAATATCTATTTTTAATTTAACAACATGCAACCATCTGCTCACATTCACAAGGATCATTAGTTTGTCGCCTGTGGGTGCAAAAATAAAACTAGGGTCAACAACAATAGTTTTATATAATGTGTACAACGTGTGTGTATGTGTGTGTGTGAGTGTGTAGAACATGCGATTTAGTGGGTAATCTAAGTATTCAGCGTACTTTTATTATTAGTTTTGGCCTTTCTTATTTAAGTAATATTCGCATTTGTGTGTGTGTGTGCTATGTGTGTGTGGGGTGTGTGTGTTGTGTGTGTGTGTGCATGATAAAACAAGGTCACTCGATCTTCATGTATAAATCCCATGTACGCGAGGTACGTCATATTTTACTTGCGTGCTTGCTTACATATATGTGTGTGTGTGTCGAACATAGGTCCTGGAAGTCACCAGACTGCACAAAGACGTACCCTCCTCAGCCAGCGACGCAAGCACAAACGCGCGCGCAAGCAACTGACAATACAGAACGAGTAACGAGTCT
>NC_087212.1:13918702-13928702 GCF_015104395.2 Macrobrachium nipponense
GTACGCATTCCCCTTAAAAAAATTTTCTTAATTTGTAACTTTTATTTTTTTCAGTTTTTTAACCCGCGTTATTTTGTTTAGAAGGACGAAGTTTTTTTTTTCTTTTCTTTTTCTTCGTGGCTGTAGCGTAATCTGTTTGCCCATGAGGTTCGGGTGATAAATTAACATTAAACTTCGTGTCTTTCCCCCCCCCACACCCCCTTTTTTTTTTTTCTCGAGGAACCTGATTGATGTTCTCCAGCAGAGAGCGAAATGTTATGCAAATCAGATTATTTCTCTTTAGAAGCTCCTCGTACGATTTATTCAAATTACATGTGTGAACTTGTGGAAAATTAACGAAAACTTCTGAATGGCGAATCATCTATTTTGGGGGAACGCGTTTTCCCCCAACTTATTTTCTTGCAAGAAGCATCGGCGTGCCAACATTTCTCCTCCTCCTCCCCCTCTTCCCACCAACCCCAGGCGTTCTCTCCTTCCCCACACTTGACACCTCTCTCTCTCTCTCTCTCTCTCTCTCCTCAGGAGCTTTCAGGATATGCGCATGTTTATCTGCTGCTTGTTACTTCCCGCCCAACGTATTTTTTGATGCTTTGAAGTGAATTAAGAGAATACACACCCACACTACATGTATGTATACATATAGTATATATATATATATATATATATATAGATATATATATATATATATATATATATATATATATATATATATATATATATAAATTACTGTCCTTACAGTACAGTGGTTAGGACGCTTTGCTTTCACCGCAAGAGGTCGCGGGGTCGAATTTCGAACGATACTGGTCAGTTTAGTACATTCTCTCTCTCTCTCTCTATTTGAGATAATGAATTTAAAGATTTAAGCTGGTGTAATGTCAGTTATATTTTCCTTTCGATATAGGAAAGGAATTTATGTCTTGAGAGAAAGAGGTGGAGAGAGAGAGAGAGAGAGAGAGAGAGAGACACTGTGATGAAGCGCGATTGTTGTCAGGAAGCCGCGCCGCGGCGTGTAGGCTGATGAGTCGAAATGAGTTTAGGATTTAATCGGCTCGATTGTGAGCTTTTCTTCGAATTAAGTCTCCAACAGCGATAATTGGGATCTCTGCCCCTGCCTGGATTAGGCCATTGGTTCTTGATGTGATTTCTGAATCTCAACGTCGTCTCCTGTTACGAGAGAGTATGTCTTCATTCTCTGAATTAGTCTGAATATAATTTTCACACCGGTTGAAGAACAAATTCTTCATCTCGGGTATTGTGAGTGTAGAAGTGTGAATCCGTGGTCAGGTTAAATTTAATTAACAAAAATGATATGTTGGTTATGGTATGCATATCGACTGCTATGTGCGTTTGGTATACATGATGTGAATAAACATTCATATATAATTGTAGATGAAACATTCCCTGTAATTTGATACCATTGCTAAAGATATGCATTATATTTTAAATTGAAATTGGCTCTAGTGCTGGCTTCTATTTTCGAAGTATACATCTATATGCTTATATATATATATATATATATATATATACATATATATATAATATTATATAATATATATATATATATATATATATATATAAATTCGAATAAATTTTGTCAACTTTACAAACGGTGGATCTAGAATTTATAGATGGTTTTACCCCATCGATCTTAAGTAACTTTTAAGATGATGGTAATAGACCCTTCATGCTCTTTTCCAAAATCGTTACCAGGTACCAAAGTTAGGTCAACGACGAAGACACGACGAATTTCAGTAGCATGTGATTCTCTTTCTAGCGAGGCGATCGTCACAACCACTAGGCGATGAGTATAATGTATATTGTCTATATTTTGGTCTGTTAGAGTGATTTGAGACACATACCTTCATGTTGATGTTGATTTATGTGTTTGCATTATTTTATGTATGAGGGATACTTTCAACTTTCAAGAAATTAAATAAACACGCCAAGCAGATAAAAAGGAAGAAAGAAAGAAAGAACGAAAAGGTAGCCTAAGCAAACTCTGTGTCAAAGTTGAGTTAAATAGTGAATGGCTCGAGACAAAGTTTCGAATTGGGGAGGCTGGAGTTGACTAAACAACAAGTTAGTTTAATAGCCTAAAAACAATTTAAAATGACTTCTTGTCAGGGGAGTTGGGGACGGGGTTAAAGCAGATTTTCCTCTTTAGTTGGCGTCGTCCCTAAGCGGATTTGTTCCTTGGCCCTTGCTTTCGTGTTCGGTCACTCCTCCTCCTCCTCCTCCTCCTCCTCCTCCTCCTCCTCCTCCTCCCTCCTCCTCCTCCTCCTCCTCCTCCTCCACTTATTTTTCACCTTACAGAGACCGTCTAGTGCTTATGTTCAGTGGTTGTTGGTGCCATGTGCTTCTCTTAACTCCTCCTAGTTCCTTCGTGTTTTTTTTTTTCTTTATCCAAGGATCGCAGTACCTGGACATGTATAGGAAAGTATGATTGTGCTAAAGTTAATTTGTGTTTATTGATGCTGATTTTGTTAATCTAGGGCAATTATGTGCCCATTTTCTTGAGCGTGGAGAGCTTGTATTTCAGGGCATGTGACTCATGATTTTATGTTTTATTAACTATTTTTTTTTTAGCTTGCACAGCTCAATTAGTTATTAAAACGAATATGTAGATATGCATCTGAGGCATATTGCTATTTTGGCTTTTCCACTTTCAAAACTAGGTTTGAGGCGAAGACCTGGTTATTCTCGAATGCTATAAACATTGGCGATTAAATAGTTGAATAAGTCCATGAACCAAATAGTATTGTCTTTTGTTCCCACCAGAGAGAGAGAGAGAGAGAGAGAGAGAGAGAGAGAGAGAGAGAGAGAGAGAGAGAGAGAGAGAGGAGAGTACCGTTTCAGGTGAAGATTTTGATTCTTATAATTTTGGAAGCTGTGACCTTTTTACAGCCTTATGAAGTGACCAAGGACCTCAGAAACATTTTGAATGGTTAAGGCATTTCTAAGTTTTTTGGCTTTCCGTGACCTTCACTCACCAGCTTGCTTACACCGTTCTCTGGCAGGTCTCATTGTGCCCCATGCTTTATTTTTTTTATTTTTAATATAAATGAAGATTTAGCTCTCCTCTGGGGTTTAGGTACATAGCCCTTCTTCAGGGTAAGCATGAGGAAATCTAAAAAAATACAAATTTTGGAGTTTTTTTAAAGTAATTAGTTAAGAAAAAAAGTGATTTACGTTTAAATTGAAGTACATGTATTTACAACAGTTCTGACATGGAAGACTAGTGAATCCTTCGTGAAAACTATGGATTTTAAATGAAATAACAAAAAGCCCTTTGGATGCTCGAAGTCGGATCCCTTCAAATATTATGGCCTCCAATAGTAAAATCACATTTTTCAAATGGCCTGTAGGTGATGTAATGCAAGGTTCGAGTCGTTTTTCGGCTAATGAGCGGTCAGATTTACTTGTTGTTATAGTAAAAAAAATTAATATTTGATCATTTATGGATGGAAGATGAAATTTGCTATATATCTTATTCATGTGTTCACTCTTTTGGTTTATTGAGCCTATTGTGACCCAGTGACCATCTGGTGGTCTGGTTAAATACTAACGAAATGCAATTCGAATCTTGTTCACGAATTTGTCATAAAAATGCAAATAATTAGATTTTAATTCTCTTATTGCCATTTCAAGGGTTTCTGTACAGTGAAATAAGAAATTATCCTGTTATAATGTTTCCTGAATAAACGAGATGTAACCAAAGGGAAATATCTCTTCCCTTATACTCCTATTGCCATTAGTTTTGTTTACGATTATTTACGTTGTTCTAACCTGTTTGATGACTCTTCCATACAATTCACTGCCCAGATATAGAGTTTCCAGTATCTGCACTATTTCCCGATCTATTGAATCAGCCCCTTTCAGGAATGAAACCTATTCCCACCCATTTTTCGAGTGACCCGCCTTGTTTCGGGCTCTCATGCCCATCTAGATCTCTCTCGCATAAAACGAAGTTGAGCCAGAGACGCAAGAAAATAAAAGGGGAAAAATTAAAACTGAAAAAGAAGAAGTATCTGGCATCCGAGAGTCTTCTTCTTCTTCTTCTTCTTTTGTATTCCGCCCAGACGGGGACTTCAGATATCAGTTACGGATGATAAATGCCAGGCCCCAATATTCTTTTGAGGAGATAAGGGTTTTGTTTATAACTTCCTTATTGTTGGTGCGTTATCCGAGCTTTCGATTTATTTCGTGGAGAAATGTTCTGCAGAGATACCAAGTGGAGTCTCAGTTTGAGAATATTATCCTGCAGTGACGGCAAATGTAAGTCTCCTAAATATTTTTCGGCTTTTATTTATGGCTTTAACTCACTTTATTCAGCTCTGAAGAAGGGGTTCTTAACGGGCTTTTTCCAAGACATTTGATTCTTTTAGTTTTTACGTAGGCAAATGTGACCTTTAAAAGACTCATTGCGTGTCCATGGAATCACATTAAAATACCAGGTTCTTTTAGCATTTATTGGTCTTTGAATCTTTTCATTTGGTAGTTACTTTCTCAAAAGGATTTTCACGTGTACAATAAACCTAATATATTTTATTTTATTTTAAAAAAGTAAGCAAATGACCTCCATCTCACTTAAATGGTTTTACCTTTGAATTGTTCTGCGGTGAAATTTAGAGCTCTAATGAGGTAACTGGTTCACTTCATTTAGAATATTTGATAATGAAAGGATTTCCCCATATAGACTGTTAAGAAGAAAGGGCCTTGTGCATAATTTCATTTTCAACATGAAGCACTTTCTCCTAAGGGTGACTCAGGAGAAAAATAACAATACACTGCCACGTTCAAACTGCAACTGTTCACTTATAGATTAACCTCCTGCGCAGAAACTTTCCGTGACGTGAGCTACTTCTTACATCTACACAGAAGGCTCACCAGCAGCTCGTCAAAGTCCCTATGCAGTCTGCGTTATCTACCTAAATACTGCATGCACTCGTAGTCTTCTTGGATAGTGAGACCCGTTTTTTTTTTCATTTTCTTTCGCTCAATCTGCATAGCCCTCTTTTTGGTTCACTCTCCCCATCCCTAGCAATTATCCGAAAAGTACATTCTTTTCACCAACCTATCGTCTTCCATTCTTCCCGTCTCAAATCTGCAATATTTCTGCTTTTACATTCCTTATCCTCTCAGTTATTCTTTCTCAGCAATCGTATCTACCACTTGAACTTCGTAATTGCGCATTTATTTCATTGTTTATTTGGAAAATTAAAACATGATTCTGAAGCGTTTGATCCCATCGCCTTTATGTTTTATATCACGGATTCTGTCGCTGTATAAAGCGCGTACTTTTTGAATTAAAAGCATTAGTTCAAAGCATACACGTCGCTGAGTATATTCCCCCTTTGCTTGTGATTCCCTCAAAATTCAATCTTCGTTGCATGGCGCTTACATAATTCATTCCTTAAACCAATTATTACCCGCAAGGCAATGCATTATTCAAATTACACTGTTGTGGTTCCTCCCAACTTTAATGTATTCACGCTTACCCATTTACCCAGATTACTACCCAAGGGCGAAATTCGGAAAGAATTCTTGGTGCTCGCTGCTCCGGACAGTATTTGGGGAAGCGAAGATTAAAACTTAAAGATTAATAGAGCGTTGTTACTAAGGGAATTGATTTTACACTGTTTGTGTACTGTTTTATATGTATCTATATTTATTTATCTCTATATTATGTTTGTGTCTATGCATGCATGCCTGTATATATGTGTGTGTGTGTGTGTGTGAAATAAGACTTGGGTTGTTTGTGTGTCGCCAGTTATAGTAACGGTAAATCAATTAATCAGACTGAATTGAACAAACGACACGGAATTAAAAAGTGGCAGATGGTAAAGTCAATGACTGTTGGAAGAAAAGATCTAAATGATTATTAACTGTAATGAAAATTAAAAGGAAAATGGAAAGTAATATGCGTTTCATTCTACAAAACCACTAGGACGTGAAGCCATAAAGATACTAGTAGTATTAAAAGGCCCTCCTCCTATATTAGACGATCTAGTAACACCTGTCTAGCAGCGTTCTCCCACAGTTATTCGGTGAAAATCAGGAACCCCCTGATTGTTAAATTTGTTCATCGTTTTAATCATGTACCGCCATGCTTCGGATTTTTCCATCTTTGGGTGTCCCATGAAAATGATGATCATCCATGTTTTAAGAGATTGGTCTGTTTGTTTCTAGATGGTGAAGACTATTCTGTTTTTCTCCTTGTCTTTTTTTTTTTTTTAGTTTTCTGTAAAAGAAATCTATTGAGATGGCATTTTGTCTGTCCGACCTCAGGTCTTAAGAACTACTGTGACTAAAAGGCTGCAAATAGGTGTGTTGATCATCCACCGTCCAATCATCAAACATACCAAATATACCAAATTGCAGCCCTCTAACCCCGGGAGTTTTTTTTTTTTTATTCTATTTAAGGTTAAATCTAGCCTTGATCGTGCGCCTAGCACCGCTATATGTACCAACAACACAGGACACCACTAGGCTATGGCTGGAAGTTTCATGGACCGTGGCGGAGAGTTTCATGCAGCATTATACGTTGTACAGAAAACTCGAATGCGCCGAAGAAACTTCTGCGCATTTTTTACTTGTTTCTGTTGACTTCATGACCTGATCAGGACGAGTGATAAGGGTTGCCATTCCTCTTGGTTTTTGCGTCATGAACTTCTATAATTAATTCAGTGCGGGAAAATAATCTTGGATATAAACATTGGAAGAAGGTTTACACTGACAAATGTTAATCAGAGATGACTTTAAATCCAGAACAGTGAGACTGTTGGTAAGAATGAGGTATGTAAATCTTTTGGACATCAAAAAAGGGCCTTTTGAATTCCGATGACCTGTTTGATGAATTTACCTTGTCTAAAATGATTGAAGATCTCGGTTTCTCACCGATACTGTTGGAGGCAGTTGAAATCGGGTGAGAAATTAATTGAAAGAGGAAACTGGCTCCCATAGAGCTTGATGAATGGCAATAATCTTAGGTGATGTTTTGGCCATGAAGGGAAATTAAGAATTTTAAATTTGTAAATTGAAAATTAAATCACTTTTACATTAGTGCCAAAAAAATGTACTGCGAGGCTCAGAGCGTGGAAGGGAATAAACTTAGAGCAACTACGAGTGTTAGAAGTATCTAGACTTTTCATTTTGATAATTGGAATAGAGAGTTATTTGACCTTACAGCAAAAACAGTAAAGATATTTATTATGCCATGTAAAATGGTCTGTTTAATAATTTGTAGCCTAAAGGTATTTTTAACTTGGCTTACTATAACTGAAATAAATCTTGAATATTATACAGTGAGATTCAATTAACACATCAGATTTTACTAAAGGATTAAAGTTTCCAGGTTTCCTAATGATCCGAGAGTTGTATACCAACTTTTCTTTACTAACTGGCAAACCATGCCAGGGTTGTCTGAGCGTAAAAAAATCGGTTAACATTTTGTTTTTCTCGAATCAATTCATTGCAGGATATTGGTTGAAGGTTGTATCTTTTTATCTCGGAGCAGAACGAGCAGATAAGATCTGTACCCTGAAGAGTGGGAGAGCAGAAACAGATGTTGAGTATAAATAAATGAAGAAAAACGGAATTCCTGCGATTGATTGACAAGGGTTGGGAGCATCGAAGGGAGATGATTTTTTTCTGTGGAAAATATATAGCAAGGGATAAAGAAAGGGAACGAATAGCCGGATTCTTGATGATGAAATGAAAGAAATGGCCGTAAGTCGGGCAACGTGCGTTGAAGGATAATGAATGCGGTTATGTTCTGCAACTGCATGAAGCATAGCGGTCGTGATAATGGCCTCCATGAGGATTCTACTTTAGTCGTTAACAAAAGTTAATAAAGGGAGGTTGAGGCGGAGTATACCCTAATGCCTAACGCGTCTGCTGCTGTTTGGACGTTTGCTTGACGCAATATGTATTATTTCTTTATGCCAAAGAAGCTGATGAATGATTTCAAGCAAACTTTGTTTATAGTTGGATGGGTGGAGTGGGTAAATAGCTTCACTGACGTCCTCGATTTGTATGGTGTCCTGGGTTCGCGCCCGGGCGCCGACAATTCTATTATCGCCTAATAAAATTCCCCTTCGGTTAAGCATATATGAAAATATATTAATTCCGAGGTAGAGTGAATTAGATATTAAAGGACATTTGTAGGTCGATGTATGCATATGAATAACGGTAATGTATATATATATATAATATATATATATATATATAATATATATATATATAAATATATATATATATATATATATATATATATATATATACACACACACACGTGTATACATATGAATTTGTGTGAATATATATATATATTTTTTTACCTTAACACAAGATTTAACTCTCCGAAAGCTCTCTAGTTTACCGTTCCTACTTCTTAATTTCACTTCGGAAAAGATCAGTGATATAAAAATAAGCTACGTTGTACAATATGTATCATTCCGCTATCACGTTCTTGATACTTAATCGTGACATGTTTTCCGTAATACTCAAATATGACATAATACGGTAACATATTTATAAAGGGGAAGTCTTATTGCACTTATTGTAACAGTAGACTAGGTCGGTATAAAACAAACATATTATCCGGAAATATTTGTTAGGCCAGTAGGTAAATTGAGTTGTACATACCAATAGTTATGCTCTCTCTCTCTCTCTCTCTCTCTCTCTCTCTCTCTCTCTCTCTCTCTCTCTCTCTCTCTCTCTCATAATAAACGTCTGCTACCGAAAGCATCATTGTGATCAACGGCATCCAGTGTATGTCGTGAAATCACCGAAAGGCCCATTAGGAACGAACATAAGTAAAGGGAACACGGAAAAATTCCATTTTAATGTGCGGAGGGGTTAAAAAAAAAAATACCATTATTTTTCATGAGTTCGGCTCTAGAATTATGGGGATTAGCTCTTTACACTCTTTAAGTTTCTCTTTGGAGCTTCTAAAGATGCTCCTCATTTGCATAAGTGTGGGTAATCCTCCCCCCTTCCTCCACCCCCCCCCCCCAGCTCCTTTGCATCATAATGCTCACCTCCCTGGAAGAAGCTATGACGTTCCAACTCCCCCCCCCCTTCCCCCATATCATCTTGATCTCCTCACACCGGGACCCCGCCCCCCTCTTTCACTGCCGCAAACAACCCACCTATACCTCCATCCCCCAACCCGCTAGCCTCCTCTTTTCTCTCCCTCAACCAGCCCCCCCCCCCCCCTACCCAACCCCCCACCCCTTTCAGCTTCTTGGATTCTCCATCCACAACACTTTTGGTTTTGTGTTCTCTTTGTGCCGTTGCTGTTCAGTCTTTCATAGCTTCCTTTTTTATTTCTTTTTTTTTTCTTGTTCGCATAACAGGAGATTGGCTGTTGTTGTGATTCTTGATGTTGTGAAGATGCTAGCGTTTATAATCCCAGTGTGTGTGTGCATCTCTCTCTCTCTCTCTCTCTCTCTCTCGTCTCTCCACTCTCTCTCTCTCTCTCTATCTCTAGTGTTTGTGGTGCATACGTATTCAAAAGATGTGAAATTTATTGCTTTTTATTTTCTCTTTTTCTATGAATATTCAATAAAAAAATTACCTTTCTCCTGCATATATATATATATATATATATATTATATATATATATATGTATATATATGGTGTGTGTGTGTGTGTGTATGTATGTTAATGTATATTATATCTATATATATATATATATATATTATAATATATATATATATATATATATATATATATTATATATGTTTGTGTGTGTGTGTGTGTGTGTGTGTGTATGTATGCATCGTATAATAAATAGTGTTATTTATTTAGAAAGTCGAAATTTTAAATTGGAACAACATGGCTAGTAAATACTGAACCATATCTATTTATAAATTAACCTCCATCACCATCGTTTCGAGGATGCAATTCCTATCATCATGGCTGAAAACAGAGAAAAAAAATCCATTCATCGGGAATAATTAAGACTTAAATGGAATTTAAGAGTGAATATTTTTTT
>NC_087212.1:13933702-13948702 GCF_015104395.2 Macrobrachium nipponense
CGCGCATCCCAGGGCGTCTCTCAAGAGGAGCCCTTTTCCTTTAATTCGTGGTTTCTATTATGACGAATCATAATGGTAACCAAGCCACTGGAAAGACTACTTTATATCATTGTCTTCGCTCGGTCTCACCCCCCCCCTCCCCCTCAAAATAACTTTCTTCTTCTTGTCGGAGCGGAGCTTTCTACGTTTGTGCCGAGTCCAAGTCGGTCTCCTTTTACTTCATTTGCATTCGTTTGGTAATGGGTTTAGGTGGATGAAGGAAGTATGTGTGTGTGTGTGTGTGTATTTGTGGGATTTTCGTACGTAATGTGAGTTATGTTTTCTGCAGGTAACTGAATGTTTTTGCTTGTATTTTTTTAAAACCTGTCTCGGTTTTGTTTGATATGTTTAGGAATGGATGGTTGGTGCGCATCTCGATAGTGTTTTATGCAGGTATTGGATTATCTTTGCTTTTATTTCAGTCTCTCAATACTGTAGTTTCTGTTTCATGTAATGTCAGTCAGTCTGTGGAGTAACAAAAGAACTATTGATATTTGGCTTCTTAACAGATGATATTACTGAATGATCTATTCTTTTCGTAAAGCAAGTGAAGGGAAACGAGGCTTTCGTTCCATTTCGAAAGCTAAGCCGACAGACACTCCATTTCTACCTTTAGAGCTTTGTCTGTCTCTTCCACACGTGTAACTTTTAACTGTAATGCCACACTTCTTCATTCCTGAATATTTACTCCAAAAAAGTAATCTTTCAACCTACTGTTTAACTATTTCAGTCCTTCATATTTTGTCTGGCGTCCTTTGGTTTTAAGCTTGCTTTATAATCTCGTCTGTGTCTCACCTAACGTCTTTGGTGTCATAATTCCATCTGTAATCAGACTGACTTCCATTATTAATATTTCATCTGCTGGTCGGTCAGACACCTTTAACTTTGCTCTTTTACCTCTAAAGATCTTATGTGAATCATTTTTCCTCTGGTCTTTAACCTCTGCTTCAGGTCATCTGTATATAATCGCTGTCGCATCCAGCCTTAACTCAACTTTATTTCCTGAAGATAACAGCTTTTAACACTATTACTTCTAAATACCATAAGTATACAGTGAATAATTTTACCTATAGCCTTTAATTACCCTTTCTGCTTCAGTTCATCGGTATATAATCGCTGTCTTACCCAGCCTTTAACTAAACTATATTCCCTCAAGCTGTCAGCCATTAACACCTCGACTCTTAGTTTTGACGTATAAAAAAATACCATCCACGCTCTAAGCTTTTAAACAATTTGGTTTGCAATTTGAACTTGTAGCGAACGGGTCTCATCTGTTAAATTTTTAACTGCTTTTTCATAGTGTCGAAAGTTAACATGTCTCTCGCCTTCGGAGTTCGACCCATCTGTCTCAACAGTTGGGCGGCTAAACCACCTTTAAAATTCTCGGTAATGACTTGTGTCTGTGTCTGTGTGTCTGTCAGAGAGAGAGAGAGAGAGAGAGAGAGAGGAGAGAGAGAGCGACTGTTAGGAGGAAATTTCAGCGATGACGATGCAGAGAGGAGAAATAGAAAACTGTGTAGGGGGGGGAGGGAGAGGACGATGGTAGGAGGAGTGGTGTCAGAGGTGAGGGAGGGGAAGGGGTGTAACGGGAGGGGGCCGGCTTCATAGTGGTAGTGGTGTGATGTTTAGCATGGGTATCCTCCCATGGCTGGTTTGGGGGAGGGAGAGGAGAAGGTATTGTAGTAGACTTTTATTTTGTAGCTTTTTTACTGTACCCTTTTTTTTTTTTGCACTGTTATTTTTTGTTACTATCCTTTACAGCGGCTTTCATGTCCATTCCGTCGTACAATTCTGCTTTAATGGCTGTGTTTGGCTGTGGTGGGTGGCAAAGAGAGGCAAGTTTAATGGAAGGCAGACGGAAAACACATATCAATAATAAATGTGTAATGTGTCCTTGTGTGCACGCGTGCGCTCATACACCACACACACACACACACACACACACCCACATATACTATATATATATATATATAGATATATATACGAATAATTATCACATCACCGTGATTCATATAAATTATTCGAGCTAAAAATGTTCTTTAATATTTAATTTTCTCTACTTCGGAATTAGTATATCTTTATATAGGTAAACCTAAGGACAACATTATTATCAACTAGAAAATTCCCCTTCGGTTTACAAATATGAAAATATATTAATTCCGAGGTAGAGCGAATTAGATATTAAAGGACATTTTGTAGCTGAAAATAATATTATATATATATATAATATATATATATATATATATATACATATATATATATATATATATATGTATATATATATATATATATCTATATATATATAGATATATATTATTATATATATATATATATAATATATATATATATATATATACACTAATGTGTGCTTGTCTCTATGAAACGTTGTGATTCATATCAAGGGCTTTTATGTTTACAGTGTTTACAAAAAATACTCTATATGTTTATTAGAGATAGGAAAAATGAATGTATTCGTACGTCTCTTTTGGGGAGATTCCCAGATTCATCTTTCGGTTTTGAAGTTGACTACTGTGTGGACAACGAAGCTATGTATGAATTTATTGGTTTTTTTTTTTAGTTTTTTCGTTTTTTTTATTTTCGAGTATAGCCTTAGTATTACAAACGATTAACTTTTAGGGTTGTTCCTTGTGTACGTTCTTGGTACATAATAAGATGATCTTAAGAGTTTACCAGCTTATAGAGCAGTTCAGATAAAATCTGTTGGCCCTAAAATTCACGATCTTCAAAGTTTAGGTGAAGGGATCTTGGAAATTTGCATATAGTAGAAGTGGTATATAGCTCTGGGTTATTTTGACTTAATTGGAACAGTTTTTAGTATATATTTTAAAATTCTGTTTCCCGATGATTAATGTCTATGGCGAACATGCCCTTCTTTTAAGAGCACGGTTGATATTTGCAAATATGTTGAACAATATTAAATTGAAAATAGTGCGTTAAAAGCGTTAATAGTTGCTAAATAGAGAGGACGGCTGAATTCGTTTAAATATAAAAATAACTTAAAATTTACTGGGTATGTTAAATGTTTTTTAAAAAATGAAAAATTATTTGCCCTTTGTAAAGGGCTGTTCTCACTTAAAATAATTAGTCTGTATAAAAATTGAAACCAATTTTCCGCCCCTCAAGATTCTAGAATATATTCATTACAGTGCCGTCTGTGTTGTTGAAAAAAAACTAAATGTATTTGAATATCTCCCAAGTTCTTACTGTACGTACAAGGGGATGATATCCCCCTGCAGTAATGCTCATTGAATGTTCATTTTCATCTGTTTGTAACATTTCCAGAATTGTAAGTGCTTTGTGATCAGGAATTGTACTTATTTTGTCTATCCGTGAGAAATATATAAACAGAATATATAAATAGATATATATATATATATAGATATATATATATATATATATATTATATATATATGTGTGTGTGTGTGTGTGTGCGCGCGCGTGTGTGTGTGTGTTATATACATATATGTATATATTTATATACATACATACATACATAATGTTTCATAGGTGCCATTCTTGGGCAGGGAAGAGCCACTTCACCTCGTTGTGCCTATGGTAACCTGAGTGGTGAATTTTATATGGTGTAGCTGTTTTGCTACCAGATACCTACTATGTAATGGTAATAACCGTTAGCTCCCTTTTAGCTTCTCGATTTCACAACAGTCTTTAGATACGTTCATCACTACAAAACAGGCATAACCAAAGAAAGCATTGTAATTATGAAAATTGTATATATATGCACGCATACCCATCGCGTAATGGGACGGAAATATTCATGTACTATCATATATTGTATATAAACATGTAAATATAACAGAAAACATTTATACTGGGAACCATTGTCATATTCATCATTGTCTTTTCGTCAGGTTTTTCATTTTGTATTTCATATTGATACACAATGTAGGGGTGGCAGTCATCAGAATATATATATATATATATATATATATATATATATATATATATATATATAATGTGTGTGTGTGTGTGTGTGTGTGTGTGTGTGAACATACATCTTGGTTTATTAAAAGATGGCCTTAAATAGAACAATGATTTCAAGCTTTAATTATTCATTTCAAGTAAACATCTTCCGGTTCTTAATTCTCTGATGACTGTCACCCTCACATTGTGTATGAATATGAAATACAAAATGAAAAACCTGACGTAAAGACAATGATGAATATGACAATGGATTCCATTGTAAATGTTTGCTGTCATATTTTCAAGTTTATATATACAATACATGATATATGAATATCTCCGCCCCAATACTCGAGGCCAATCTCGGAAAACGTAGGACATGGTTTCTGCCCTTAATGGTAAGAGAATTATTTCAAGCGAGCTTGATGGTGCGTGAAACGCTGCGCTAGAACCCGGCTCTGTCCTACTTTTTTCCCGTACTCTCCCGAGCCCTTACCTACCCTGCCCCCACCCGGGGCGGACAAATAGGTTTGCAGGAGGAGGATAGATGTGCCATACCTCTCCTACCTTCCCGATCTCATACCTACGCCGCCTTCACCAGGTGCGGACAAGTAGGTTTGTAGGAGGAGGATAGATATGTCATGCCTCTCCTACCTTCCAGATCTCATACTTACGCCGCCCCCAGCTGGGACGGACAAGTAGGTTTGCAGGAGGGTAGATTTTGCATGTCTCCCCTACCTTCCCCATCCCATCCTTACGCCGCCCCCACCCGGGGCGGACAAATAGGTTTACAGGAGGAGGGTAGCAGTGTTATGTCTCCCCTACCCTCCCAATCCCATACCTACCCCGCCCTCACCCGGGCCGGATTAAAAAAAAAAAAAAAAAAAAAAAAATTATTGTTATAGACCGATAATCGCAAGCCAACCATCACTCTTTTACAGAGTACTGGCTTCAGTTGACTTCGCAGCTTCTGTGCATGTGACATCAGTTGCATGTAATTCCCAGCTTTCACAAGTCAATGATCCGTGTTGTTGGGAAACAAAGTCGTGTCGGTGCTCGTAAAAACGAGATGACAACAGTTGACGACGCAAAGTACGAATGCTACGAAAGATGGAGCTGTTGAGCTGCGGCAGAGGAGGGAATGGAATGATGAAGGTTTGCCAGTGAGGGAAGCAGTAGGAAAATGAGGAGACAGTAGAGGAGTTTGTTAGAAATGAAAAGAGAGAGTGAGAGAACATCCTATTGAATGCTTCTCTTTATAAGATAGTACATGGTGGTATATAAATTTTGGCGGAGTATTTTTTCTTAAGATATTTTGGACCTCACAGACACACACACCACACACACACACACACACAGAGAGAGAGAGAGAGAGAGAGAGAGAGAGAGAGAGAGAAATTATGTATTCTGTGGAATATTTCTCCTTATTAGATATAAAATGGTAGTATAAGAATTTTGTCAGAGTATTTCCTCTTAAAATATTTTGAGAGAGAGAGAGAGAGAGAGAGAGAGAGAGAGAGAGAGAGAGAGAGAGCTATTTAATATGTCGTATACTTATAGTTTCGAACGCCGGTCCTCCAACTACCGAGAGAAATGTGCTAGTGTTTATGCCATTAGAGAGAGAGAGAAGAGAGAGAGAGAGAGAGAGAGAGAGATTTGTTTGGCCATTATACTCTATTCTAAAAAAAAAATTCATTTAAGTATATTGACGAAATTGTCCGTGGAATAATTCTATCGAGATTGGGCAGAAAATTAAATGGAAAATGAACTTAAAAATACAAAATAAAAAAAATAAAGAATTTAGCAGACGGAAGGAATCCCTCTCCCCTCTCACTTCCCTAAAAGCGCTTTGAAGACAAAAGGAGCGAAGGAGAAATAAAACCTACCTGGAGTATTAAGTTCATGCTCTCTCTCTCTCTCTCTCTCTCTCTCTCTCTCTCTCTCTCTCTCTCTCTCTCTCTCTCTCAGAACTGGAAGGGAATCAGAAAGACCTTAAAATACTTCGTAATTACTTGGAGGAAGGAGTTGGATCTTCAATAGTAAAAATAGAAGGGTTTCTTTCCTCTCGGAATGGGAAAATGGCCTTTAACATACTGGCTTTGACTCTGTGGCTGATTGCTAATTAGAACCTCTCTCTCTCTCTCTCTCTCTCTCTCTCTCTCTCTCTCTCTCTCTCTCTCTCTCTCTCATACATTTGCTTCTATATGTGAAGTAATATTCCCCCACTCTTTTTGCTTTAAAGGTGTTTTTTTTTTGTATGCTGTTTGAATGTTTTTTTTTTTTAATGGTTTTTGTGCATTTGTCTACTTACTGTGGCTTACTGATCGTTTGGAGACTTCTTGCTGGACGGTGCTCTTGAGCATTTATGCTTTTGATATTTATTGAGTTATGTTTGTTGGGTGTTTTTAGCATTTTGTTTTGTGTTAATTACTAGACGAGTGAAATAGCCTTTTGGCTGCTCCATAAGAAAGTTAGTGTAGATAATAATAATAATAATAATTATATTATTATTATTATTATTACTATTATTATTATTATTATTTTTTTTTTTTTTTTTTGCTCTATCACAGTTCCTCCATTCGACTGGGTGGTATTTATAGTGTGGGGGTTCTGGGTTGCATCCTGCCTCCTTAGGAGTCCATCACTTTTCTTACTGTGTGTGCCGTTTCTAGGATCACACTCTTTCTGCATGAGTCCTAGTTTTTCTCAGATTCCTTTTCAGGGATATTGGGATCGTGCCTAGTGCTCCTATGATTATGGGTACGATTTCCACTGGCATATCCCATATCCTTCTTATTTCTATTTTCAGATCTTGATACTTATCCATTTTTTCCCTCTCTTTCTCTTCAACTCTGGTGTCCCATGGTATTGCGACATCAATGAGTGATACTTTCTTCTTGACTTTGTCAATCAACGTCACGTCTGGTCTGTTTGCACGTATCACCCTATCCGTTCTGATACCATAGTCCCAGAGGATCTTTGCCTGATCGTTTTCTATCACTCCTTCAGGTTGGTGCTCGTACCACTTATTACTGCAAAGTAGCTGATGTTT
The DNA here is from genome assembly GCF_015104395.2 of Macrobrachium nipponense. Taxonomy (NCBI): domain Eukaryota; kingdom Metazoa; phylum Arthropoda; class Malacostraca; order Decapoda; family Palaemonidae; genus Macrobrachium; species Macrobrachium nipponense. The sequence goes on from NC_087212.1 coordinate 13,940,736, forward strand.
CATTATTATTATTATTATTATTATTATTATTATTATTATTATTATTATTTCACTTTATCGCTATGAAGAATTTATTTTGTCTTTTTTATTTCTATATATCCTCGTCTTCATTCATATGCCCTATTTGTTTATGGCCTAAGCTGCAATAAATTCTATTATTATTATTATTATTATTATTATTATTATTATTATTATTATTATTATTATTATTATTATTATTATTATTATTTTATTATTTAATTTTAAAATAGCTGTGTGTAAACTCTTCAGTACTTAGGATCTTTAGTAAGTCTCCTTTTTTAGCATTAACTCTCTTGAAAGTCGTGGATGTTAATAAAAGCCAATATTGTTCGTTGCTTATCCTCTCCAGCTCAAAGTATTTGCAGATACTTGTGACGGGAAAGGGATGAAAATTATTATCCTGATCGAATGCAGACACGTTATTCGTAGTAACAAATAACAATGATGAGGAGAATGGAAGGGAGGCATTTATATTGTAAAACGTGAAGATGATGACATGGTAGCAATATTTATGTAGTAGTAGTAGTAGTAGTAGTAGTAGTAGTAGTAGTAGTAGTAGTAGTTGTAGCAGTAGTTGCAGTAGTGTGAGGGCACCGTTATTTAAATGTAAAAATGATAGGAAAACTTAGAAGAAGAAGAAGAAGAAGAAGAAGAAGAAGAAGAAGAAGGAGAAGAATTTTGTGGTAGAGAGCGAATACGTTTGGGGGAAACGAGAATAAAAGAATCTTCGAAACTGTCAAAGAAATGTGAATGGAGAGACGGTGAAGAAAATGGAAAGAAGATAGCAAACGCCCAGAAGAGGATATCGGAAGAGGAAGTCTCCTAGAACACGAGAAAGAAAATGGGGAAATACTCGAATCTTTAAAACTTAAAAAAAGAGATTAAAATTATGAAAATGGAAAGAGGCGGATTTAAAAAATGCATAACGTGAAGGCGGGAGAAAGAAGGCGCTTGGAAGTGATAGAGAAAAATGAAGGGGAAGATGATGACGGAAACGTAAAGAAGACAGATAACATTTTGAAGGCGAAGGCATAAATAGACAACAGAGAGAGAGAGAGAGAGAGAGAGAGAGAGAGAGAGAGTGAGAGAAGTGGGCCAGATGTAAGAAAGCCAAATGGTGCTCGTCTCCGACGGTCGAAGTAGCGAAGCCGCCTCCGCGTTGCTGATTCTGTGTACACGCCATTGCAAAGACTTCTTGCATCCGTGATTGCTTTTGAGCGAATAACCGTCGAAGGCGGCCGAAAAGCAGAGATTGTGTTTATTTAAACCTTTCAATTTGCGGCGCCATTCATCTTTCGCCAGGGTAATAAGCTTCTTTCGGGTAAACACGGCCGAACTTGTAGTCGAGAGTCGCTTTGTCGATGCATTTTCTCATTTTTGATGTTTAATTTGAGAACCTGAATGGATCAAAATTGCGACGGAAGACTTTGAAAAGAACTTGTTTTTATTTCTTTGCGTCGGAATTTTATATTTTCACTTCATGCAAATAGCGACTGAAAAGTTTTTAAGTTTTCGTCGGGTGATTTTGCAATGGCCACGTTTTTATTGCTGTGAAATTTGTAGAAATCTGTCACGTGTGTTGATATGATATCTTTACCATCCTCTCTTTTATCCATATCCTGCGTAATTAAGATATTTAAGCCTGTAACGGAAGACCAGTTTTCTCAACGAAGAAATTTTTTGCCTGGATAAATATTCAGGTTTTGTTTTTATAGATTCTTTTTTACATTTTATAAGAATACTTCGCTTATCTCTCTTTGATTTTTAAGCAACTCTTTTGCATGATATTCGAGCATAACAGGAAATGTGAATCTTGCAAATAAAGATTAATTACCTTTTCAAAGATGTAAATGCAACTTAACTTAGCACAGGGCCAACAGCCTTATCGTAGTATTAAATGCTTAGAAATCTTGAGAAGGACTTTAGAATTCTGGACCGGGCTGCAGTGGTGGGTCAATGGGAGGTCACTGTTTTGAGTAAACCCACAATTTATCGTTTTCCAGGAGCCGGGGGTGGGGGGGGGGGGCGGTATGTATCCTTTCAAATTTTACTTTTTTGTAATGGTTAATGATCGTATGATATTTAGGTAGGCCGATGTGTCGGGCACTTTTGGTCATTCAGCACGTAAGGTATAGTAGATTCCCACCAACCGTGCATCTGATGTCTAGGACAGTCCCTTACGACGGTCCTGATTGGCTTATCAACAGCCAATCAGGAGCGTCGTAAGGTACTGGCCTAGACATCAGATGCACGGTTGATGTGATTCTACTATAGTGAAAAGGGAAGTTGGAGTGATAGGAGTATAGAAGAAGTAAAGGAATCTAGAAAATAAAGGAGATGAAGTGCAGGGATCTAAAAGTGGAACTGTGAGAAAACTCCACAGTTAAAGAGGTTGGACAGCAAAATTAAAGAACGGAAGTAGGAATAGAGGTAAAGTAAACGATTAGATAATGGTTGCCATTTAGAGTTGAAAGGAGGCTTCAAACACCGTATAGTAATGCCTACAGTGCACTGGCGCCACTCACCACCTACGGGGCTCAAGATGGGCAAGGCTGCCCAAATGAAGCCCCTTCCCACAAGAACTTTATCAATGAACAAAACTTTATTTACTCTCTCTCTCTCTCTCTCTCTCTCTCTCTCTCTCTCTCTCTCTCTCTCTCTCTCTCGACTCAATTATTCGGCAGGCGGAATAGTTCCTTCAAGTTCAAAGGTTACCCTTACTTTATATTCATAGCCTTCAGTAGCAGTTATGGAATTCGAAAAAGTTGGAAGAACACCTTTAGTGAATAAACAGTCACTAAAATTGCAATAATTTTTGACGTTTGGGAATGTAGTAGGTATCGCTTTGCCGTAGACGATGCTTGTGGCTTTGCAATTAATGAGGGTCTCTCTCTCTCTCTCTCTCTCTTCTCTCTCTCTCTCTCTCTCTCTCTCTCTCTCTCTCTCCTCTCTTAATAGATCTTTAATAAGGAATATCTTGTAGAAATCCAAGTTGGTCGGTATACACACCAAAGGCCCCTTCAGTTACCTTTCTTTGTTACTTATATGTGTGTATATTCAGTTAGTAGGAGAGGATGTATATTTAACTTAAATATACATATATACGTACACATACATATACAGTATATGTGTGTGTATTTATCTATGCATATTTGAATGAAAGACTTGCAGTCCATCCCTTTGGGTAAAGAGTCATTTTCTCATTTCCTTCAAAATTAAATTACTTAATGTTGATCTAAGTAATAAATCAATAAAGACTCCGTTTGGTGGTTAGGTCCACCTGTGCATCTCACGCGGTGCACTGTAGGCATTGCTTGAGGATTCATTGCAGCGTCCCTTCGGTCCCTAACTGCAACTCTTCATTCCTTATACTGTACCTCCACTCATATTCTTTTTCTTCTATCTTACTTTCCTCCTTCCTCTAACAATTGTTTCGCAGTGCAACTGCTTTGAGGTTGTCCTCCTATTATACCTTCGGATCGTTTTTTTTTTTTTTTTGCTCTCAGTTTTCCTTTCAGAGGTGAATGACCTCATAGTAAAAAGCGCCAGACCTTTGGGCTAAATTTTATTTTCCATTCAACTCTTTAAGTTTTCGTTCCTTGTCTCAGATCGACACACTGTCAATTATTGTATCTGGACCAAAAATGATTTCTCGTAACAGAATGCAGGTTGTTCATGTTATATTATTTTTTATTGGCAATAATATAGCAATAAATATTTAAATCGACAGAAATTCCCTTTCAAAATGACCGAAAACAAAAAGTAAAAGGTATGCAGTATAAGTTTATTTTGAGTAAAAGAACCAACAGCAAACGCTTTGCCAATTAATATATTTTGTTTTCCGGAATGGCCATAGATAATGTTTTGTAGTATATACAGATGGGAGCGTATAAATTCTCTCTCTCTCTCTCTCTCTCTCTCAACAATTTATATTTACAAATATGACTATGTAGTATATATAATATATATATATATATATATATATATATATATATATATATATATATATATATATATAGGTTGAAAGCTCCATACCCTTTCATTAGTAATAGCGTTCTTCTCGTCAGGTATACCATGATTTCTGGTAAGTAATATAGTAAAAATAATATTGTGATCATTATGAATGATAATAAAAATAAAATTATTACTTATTATTATTATTATTATTATTATTGTTGTTGTTGTTGTTTTGTTATTATTATTCTTATTATTGTTATTATTATTATTATTTTTATCTGGTGGCTCACATCTGGTTTCCGTGCCACGCGAGTCACATTGTTGACGGAGAGGAGACAAAAGATGTTGACTGTATAATGAGGAGTTATTCTCCCGAGAATTTTTCGCGTGTTTACCGATGCATTAATCTCCTGCGAGAGACAGAAGTCCTTGAGATGATGGAATCCCAAAATCACGAAAGTCAATATTGACTTGTTCATATTTAATAAAGCAGGGTTTGGGCATCTTCATTATGTACTCTCTCCTCTCTCTCTCTCTCTCTCTCTCTCTCTCTCGTGCTCGTCTCTCTCTCATCTCTCTTCTCTCTCTCTCTCTCTCATAGAAATCAGTAAAGCTGCGTTTTGATTCCTCTGTATGTTTACTCTCTCTCTCTCTCTCTCTCTCTCTCTCTCTGTGTGTGTGTGTGTGTGTGATGTCTTCTCATTCATTTCTCGTCTTCCTCTGGCTAATGAATAATTGAGCGAAATGGAACCTCCTGATTTAATGAAATAAAACTGTTACGATTCATCATATGATGAGCAATCTGGTTCGTAAATAAATTTTCAAGATGAAAATGGAGTTATAGGTTACATTGCTGAAGGTGAATTGGTCAAGTATTTTAACAGATTCAGTCGCAATTTTTATCCATTATATTTTCGAGACTTCCCTTTTGTTAATGGAAAGAATGGGGAGAATGGATTTGCTACATTAAATGAGAACCGGTCGGAGAGATGAGATTTTTACCGGAGATTTAAGATGTTTCTTATCAAGATTGTTTTTTTTTTTTTGGGGGGGGGGGTGGGTTGGAATTTTTACCTGCCTCCAAAGTATTAACCATAAGCTTTAATTAGAATGGCCATACGCCTAATATGACGAAAGGAGAAATGAAAGTTATTTTTTAGGTCTTTTGTTGAATACGGCAAATTTAGTTAAAGGTCTTAAGAAAAAGGGTCGAAAATAAGCCTACTACGCAGGTGAGGTTATACGTAGGCCTAAAGTACACAAAAGGTAAAGGTAGAGGGTTTGGTCCGTCAGTAGGACTAACAATATTTTTCTGTGTATATGTGTGTGCGTGTGTATGCAGTGTCCATTCATGTTGGTGGTTTCATACCCATCAGCAACATTTCACTTGTTTTCAAATTGTTTTACCTGGGAAAAATGATGAAAACACGTAAAAAAAGAGGGGGGAGGGAGTGATAGTACGGGCGAAAAAGGTTTGTTATTGGAGCATTGATATCTGTCATATATGAAATTAGGTCTCCTGCTCCTGTCGTGTACTATTTTTTCAGTAGCCATTTAGTACTGTCACGTATATATATATATATATATATATATATATATATATATATATATATATATATATATATATATATATCTATATATATATACGTATATATTATATATATGTATATATACGTATATTAATAACAATAATAATAATTATAGAAGGAGCCCATAAAAAACTCCAAAATATAGAATTAAGTACTATATTTCATCGACAGCAGTATCTGAAACACAGATATTTTATTTTATATTTTAGCGTTTTTATGGGGTCCTATTATAGATGGAATTCTGTTGTAACAGAACATTTTTACCAGTCATATATATATATATATATATATATATATATATATATATATATATATATATATATATATATATATATATATATATATATATATATATATATATATATATATATGGAACATCATAGAAAGATGCATTTGCACAGAATAAAGTTCATGTTATTGAAGACAATCATGCTATCAATCAAGCAGGTCCTAAAATGACTAATTGAATGCAATTTAAAAAAAAATGAAGAATTTCCAATAATTTGAATATCAGCATAGGAAAGTAGCTCTATCCACTTATTGCAGAAATATTCATAAATTAGACGGGGAAAACAAGATTGGTTAATGGTAAGTCCTCCTCTTCTCTTCAGAAACTCAAAAGTTTTGTCAGCCGTAAGTATGTTCTTTTGTCCTGTCACCCTGTCGTATGTCATTAAGATTTATGCCACTATGTATCACTCCCCTTGGAGATGTCATAATTAAAGGATTTATGTCTTGTGCTCCAGTTTTACTTCTGGTACGTCTGCATACGTATACTGATACATCACGTGATAGGATATTTATAGAAGCTTATTTTTCTTCTTTCGGATATTTCTTATCTTTGAGTATAACGCATTTATTCACATCCAAGTTGTGCGCAATCAGTTACCGGTGAGTTTCTCTTGTAATATATATATAGATATTATTATTTATATTTATTATAATTTAATGTTATATTATTATATTAGAAGAATATTTAATAATTATTATAATATTAATAATTTTTTTTACTTAACATTGACATTTTTTATGTTAAAAAACTTTAAGGCAAACTGAATGGGGAATTGTAATTGGATGTACGTTTATTCCCATGGAATATGAATTGGATGTCAAACGATAATATTTGGTTCAGTATTTGTGTGCGTATATATATTATATATATATATATATATATATATATAAGATATATAATATATATATATGATATAGAATACTATATATATATATATATATAATATATATATATATATATATATATATATATATATATATATTATATATATATATATCAACGAGCGCAATGGATATGAAGAGAAATAAAAGTTGTAGGCAGCATCAAAGGTCAGTTAATGGCCTCACCTCACCTCATGTGGCCGGGAAATTGGCCGTAGTTGGTGACGTCTTCATCGCTCGGGAGGAGGGGGTGGGGGGTGGGTGGTGGTGTGTGTAGGGGGACGGGAGAGGGATTGAGGTCCATGGCCAGAAGAGGCCAAAAATCTGCTTCCACCTCAAATGTAATATACTCTCGTACTTCCTTTGTTTGTTTGTTCGTTTCCTTTTAGTACATTAATCTTTCCTTTTCCTATTTATGGGTTTTATCTTTTGCTGCTTTTATTCCTCTGCTTTCACTTCTTATCTGCGTCGCATTTTAATTCTATTTGCTATGGTTTAGTATGAATACAGTTTCCTTCCTTTTATTTTTTGCGTTCACTGTTTTATCTTCTTTTCGTCTTTATCCCATTGCTGTATTTTTCCACGCGAACATTGTATTCTTTTGAGGCTAGATTTGCTAAATCTGTTACGTAAAAGTTTTTGAACATTTTATTTTTATTAATCACTCATCTCTAATTTGTTTTTCATATCCTCTGAAAATTTTTCTTTCAAATGAACACCTTATCCTCTGAAAGATGAATTTCAAGTCAGTATCTTCTTAATAATAATAATAATAATAATAATAATCTTTCTTTTCTTTGGGATTCAGAAAGTCACTTGTCTGCATCCATGGTTGTCAATTTTTATGACGGATTGAAGTCGGCCTCTCTCTCTCTCTCTCTCTCTCTCTCTCTCCAGGGAAACTCAGCACGAAAATTTTTCATCACAGAATGGATAACTTTCGTCTTTGTTTATATGCATCCAAGTCTTACAGGATCGTTAAAATATTTCGGATTCCTAATTTAATACGAAAAAACAAAGCAAAACTGTTATTGAACTCATGTTTATGTTAGCTGTCTTGTGTATGTATGTATGTATGTATGTATGTATGTATGTATGTATGTATGTATATATATATATGTGTGTGTGTGTGTGTGTGTAGTATCTACTGGTCATTTTTACCAGCTACTTAGCCACAATTTGAGAAGTTAAGACGGTATTATGGTTATTACAATCTCATATATATAT
>NC_087212.1:13953702-13976202 GCF_015104395.2 Macrobrachium nipponense
CATTTTCTCCTCCCTTCTTTCTCAAGTCTCAGTTTTTTTTTAACGAGAAAACACATTTAGATCTTTTTAATCAATCCGATTGTGCATAGGAAATCTTAACAGTAATTGTTTTAAATGTTTCTTTAAAGCTAATGCCCTTTACATGAGAGGGATTTAAGTAGGTACTCTTCTACGAATTAAATTTGTTTGTGTGTGTGTGTGTGTGTGTGTGTGTGTGTGTGTGTGTGTGTGGGAATTTTCTGTAAATTGAAATAGGAATACGCGATGATAACCCTTCTCACTTTAGAGTTTTATTAAGGTAGTTATGGTACATATACTCTAATTTCTTATAATTCTTTTTATTCGTTTGATAATAAATATACTATCCAGCCAGTGGTACAGTATATTTAAAAACATTTATCGTTTGGAAAGTAAAGTTTCAATCGTAATGTATGACTCATAAAAAAAATATGAGGCTAAATTGTTTTTACTCATTTTTTATCGCTCTTTGTACCTTTTAATGTAAACTCCATTGTAAGGTACGTAAATTATTTTTTAATTGGTAATATTTCAGTTTCATTGAGCTAAAGCCGAGTATAACCCCTCCTGTTAGCTTCTGCATTGCTGGAAAATTAAAATACCATTTTAAAAGATGTGTGAATTATCAAAAACATATGATACGAAAATTGATTATCTGGTATATATTACAAGTTGCCTCAGATAGAGATCCTTTATAAATATCTTGGCCTGAAAAAATGACGAATGAAGCGTAGTGTCACGTTCCACGAACATTTTACAAATCTCTCTCTCTCTCTAGACAAAGGTTTTAAAGCTCATTCTTTCCTGTAAACTGCCATTAATTCATCAAACTCGTCAGCTGTGTGGAGCCTTTTCCTTCGCCTGGGAACGACGTTGGTGTCTGTAACCTCTGGGCATAGTAAAATGACATAGCAGTTTGCCATGGTAGAAGTAGGAGGCCGCAGAGATTATGACAATACAGAAAAATGTAAACAAAACGTCCAGTTAGAAGTTTATGTTTCACCAGCAGTGTTGAAGGTTCTTCTTCTCTGGACAGGGCTTGGTGAAAGCACTGATGTGTCTGATTGACCTTTGCGAGTGTGTGTGTGTGTGTGTGTGTGTGTAAATGCATATAAAACTGTTGTTTCAATGATTACTTGCCAGTTATCTTTGGTCAAGAATTAAAAGTGTATGATTATAATAATTATAGAATTTGCCCCATTCTATGCAAGGGGAAAAGGATTTTAATAGTTACAGTAAGTTGGGAGAAACGTTATGGCTTCTAATTACGAAGAGTTTCGTGACTATTTTAAATTCCGTATGGGTAGTCAAACGTGCTTAGCTTCGTCTGGTCGGGTCCAGTAAATGAAAGGGATTTTGCCCCCCGAATGCCAACATTTCCAGACACGCCCCCACCCCCCAAAAAAGTGCAAATACATACACTCCTCTCTCTCTCTCTCTCTCTCTCTCTCTCTCTCTCTCTCTCTCCTCTCTCTCTCTATATATATAAATATATATATATATATATATATATATATATATATATATATATATAATAATAGCGTAACCGGTTTTTCAGGTGAAGAATATCACCAGTTTTTATCATTTTTGTATCGTTCTTTCAAGAAGATGGACAAAGTAAAAATGTTAGTAGCAAGCAACATTAACTTTTGAATGATATACTATCAAATCAAATTAAGATCATTTTACCTGTTACCTGTTGAGGTAAAAAAAATTTATTTTAATCAAAAGACAGGTTTAAATATTACACCACAAATTGAGTTGACTGTTGAAGTGAAGGTAACGTGACACGAAAAGGGAATTCAGTTCAGTTCATATATTTGGGGTTTTTGTGGCACCAGAGTGCAATTATAGTTTCATGAGTCTGTAAGTCTTGTCGAACGTCATTATTTATTTAATTATATTTTGTTAATTCTTGGCTGCTATTAACTCGAAATAATAATAATAATAATAATAATAATAATAATAATAATAATAATAATAATAATAATATTTCTTTATGGCATACAATAATCAAATGTTTACATAAGAGAATAGCCGTACTTGTTCGTGCTGTTCCAAGAGGGCTTTGTATGGCATCATTAACCATAGCCACCACACCCAGCATTGTTAAACCCCAGCCCTGTAATCCCTCCCCAGCCCCCCAGCCCCTCCCCCCCTCCCGGGTCCAACCCCCATCGGGAAGAGGAGGGTTGACACAGTCCCCCTCACCCACTCTCACGGAAACGGAAAATTATAATCTAAGATAATCCAGTTTGTTGTTGCTTAGGCTTCTTTTGCCGCTCTCATTCTTCCTCCTACCTCTCCTCCTCCTCCTTCTCCCTCACCCTCCTCATCTTCCAGTCCCCCCCTTTCTCCTCCTCCTCACCATCGTGAATACTTGTCAAAATCTGTAACATCCGTGGAAGGTGGAATCTCTCTTATTATTATTATTAATTATTATTATTATTATTATTATTATTATTATTATTATTATTATTGAAAATGGATACTACTACTACTACTACTACTACTACTACTACTACTACTACTACTACTAATAATAATAATAATAATAATAATAATAACAATTATTATTATTATTATTATATTATTATATAAAAGAGGTATACTACTACTACTACTACTACATACTACTACTACTACTATACTAATGTAATAATAATAATAATAATATTATTATTATTATTATATTATTATTATTATATTATTATTTATTATTATTTGATAAAAAAAACTTTTAGATCTTTTTCGGCTTGTAACATGTATCAGGTAACAACTGTATACTATGCACGTTCAACATACACTGCCTACTGTCGTCATTACAAGCAGCGTATGTTAATACATTCAGCTACCCGTATAAAAATTGGACCAAATCTCTGGAAGGTGGGTAAAGATTGGGTTACTACAGTTCCAAATGATCGCGTTGTTTGTAGCCAAATAATGGCATCGAGTTCTACCTGACGTTTCTTCTTCATACGTCGAACATGTTTAAAACATAGGGTATCGGTGCTACTGTTTGTAGTAGTTACTTCTCTCTCTCTCTCTCTCTCTCTCTCTCTCTCTCTCTCTCTCTCTCTCTCTCTCTCTTTTACTATTAGTTGAAAATGTTATTGTGTGGTAAAGATTTAAAGGTGTTCAAGTATAAGAGTCTTTATATATATATATATATATATATATATATATATATATATATATATATATATATATATATATATATTTTGTAGTGTGTGTATGTATGTATGTATAAATGTGTGGGGTTGTCATTATTACCGGCATAAAAAAGTCAGTTTATAGTTCCTAAGTTCTGATTGTAATGGTTCCTATTATTAAGATAATAATAGTTACCAGGAGAGAGATGAGAGAGATGAGGAGGAGGAAGATGAGGGAGGAGAATGAGAGAGAGAAGGAGACGAGAGAGAGAGAGAATTTTAGGTTAGTATGCTATAGAAACTTCCTTTTTAGAATTTGCCTGCGAATGCTCATGGCCTCTTACGACAGCCTAACTCAGCGAGAGACAGAAGAAGAGAGAGAGAGAGAGGAGAGAGAGAGAGAGAGAGAGAGCCAGCCAGCCATTAATCTCTACTTTTTGAACATGCTCGGCTCCAACTTACAGATGATTTACTGTAAATCGCATTCCATAGAGGCAATGAATATGTAATAATCCAAAAACAGGTTTCAGTCTCGGTTGATTCCATGGCCCCTTGCTCTTCCTTAGTTATAAAAAAAAACTTCTATAGCATATTGGTTTCCAATTTCCTATATGTTATTATTATTATTATTATTATTATTATTATTATTATTATTATTATTATTATTATTATTATTGAGTCTTCTCAACCTTCCTTATGATTCATATCTCTTCTATGTTAATATTGATCAACAAATTGCCAATGTTCATACTTCGGCAAAGAGAAATATGCTATCAGTTTTTATACAGCAATTCTGTTAATGTATTTCGCTTAATATATTTCTCTATGTCGAAGTATGAACATTGGCCCTTTGTTGACCAATATAACGCAGAAGATAAACGAGTCAATAGGAAAGTTGAGACGACTCAATATAATTTGTAAGATACAGTCATCCTTTTAAAAAGTACATGCTTAAGGAAGGGTCTAGTTCCTCCTTTTATTATTATTATTATTATTATTATTATTATTATTATTATTATTATTATTATTATTATTATTAATTATTATTATTATTCTGTTTTCTATTACATAGGAAAAGCTGCATTAAGACAAGTTTATAACAAATTGTTGGTTATGTTTAGTTATTGTTTTCGTTCTTCCTCGGCGGATACGACGAAAGCGTTTTTAATGTCTCTATAAACTTTTTTATTTTTATTTTACTAGGTTCTTTTGTGTCGCAGTTCTTAAAAACTACGGGGCCTGGAGAGCTGAAAATTGGCATGTTGATCGTCCACCATCCAATCATCAATCATACCAAATTGCAGCTCTGTAGCCTCGCTAGTTTTTGTTTTTATTAAAGGTTAAAGTTAGCCATGATCGTGCGTCTGGTAGCGCTGTAAGTGCCAACAACACAGCCCACCACCGGGCCGGAAAGTTTCAACAACCGTGGCTTAGAGTTTCACACGGATATTTGCTGCAATGAAAAAACCTACGGTGCATTGTTTACTTATTTTCACTATAATCTAACGTACACCCACAACCCATCAGTTTATTTTCACTATAATCTGACGTACAATTACAACCCTTCAGTTCATTTTCACTATAATCTAACGTACACCTATAACCTATTAGTTTATTTTCACTATAATCTGACGTACAATTACAACCCTTCAGTTCATTTTCACTATAATCTAACGTACACCTATAACCCTTCAGTTTATCTTACTATAATCTGACGTACAATTACAACCCTTCAGTTTATTTTCACTATAATCTGACGTACACCTACAACCTTTCAGTTTATTTTTACTATAATCTGACGTACACCTAGAACCTTTTAGTTTATTTCCACTATTATCTGACGTACACCTACAACCCTTCAGTTTATTTTCACTATAATCTGACATACGTACACCTACAACCCTTCAGTTTATTTTCACTATAATCTGGCGTACACCTACAACCCTTCAGTTTAATTTCACTATAATCTGACGTACCCGTACAACCCTTCAGTTTAATTTCACTATAATCTGCCGTACACCTACAACCCTTCAGTTTATTTTCACTATAATCTGACGTACACCTACAACCCTTCAGTTTATTTTCACTATTATTTGACGTACACTTACAACCCTTCAAGTGAAGGACAGCCGACAGGCGAGGAGAGGATGTATTTGGCATTAAAGAGAATGGTCCGTGACACTCGTTCTAATTTGGCTTTCAGCGTCGAAATGAAAGTTTTGAATTGGCAAAATGAAAACAGGAAATTTTTAATTAATGTTTCTGCCCGGCATTCATACGAAAACAACAGCCAATATCCCACTGGTTATGACGAGTTATCAATAGTCCATAATGATCTGAGGTTAATTTTGGAGTTTTGTTGTTACTTTTATGTATATTTTTAATTTTCTTTTTATGGGACTGAAAGAACAATAGGGGTGTTGTGTTACCTAGTATACAGGGGTAGGATTTTGATCAGAAGAGTAGAGTCGAGGAAAAAATACTTTATAGAAGAAGAGGAGGAGCAGTGAATGGATCAAGGTGGCTTTGATACTGAAATAGGTATGGGGGATTGTGTTGCTATAATGAGACGGGTGTGCGAGATTGTGATGATAAGGTAACACGCGTGTGACTGATGATGCTGTAACATCCGTGGGAGATTGTTTTGATATAATGAAAACAGGTATGTGAGATTTTGTTGATAATGAAACAGATGTGTAACTGGTGATGGTGTAACAGATGAGGGAGATTGTTTTAGTATAATGAGTCAGGTATATGAGATTTTGTTGATAATGAAACTGGTGTGTAATTGGTGATGCTGTAACAAATGTGGGAGATTGTGTTAAATAATGAAACAAGTGTGTGAGATTTTTTTTGTGACACAGGTGTGTGACTGATGCTGTGCCAGATAGGGGAGATTGTTTTGGTATAATGAAACAGGTGTTATTGTGTGGTAACAATGAAACAGGCGTGTAAATGGTGATCTTGTATCAGATGTGGGAGATTGTTATGATATAATGAAACAGATGTGTGAGGTTTTGTTGATAATGGAACAGGCGTGTGACTGGTGGGACGCTGTAACAGATATGGGAGACTGTGTTGATATAATGAGATAGCTGTGTGAAATTGTGTTGATAGTTTTAACAGTTCTGTGAGATTGGACAGATACTATTACAGATGTGGTCGATTATGTTGAATATGTAACAGGCCTGTGCGATTGAGTTGAGAATTAAACAGATGTGTTATAGTATTGTTTTGATAATGAAACAGGTGTGTAAATATTGTGTTGATAATGAAACTGCTGTATGAGATCGTGTCGATATTCCAACACGTGTGTGATATTGTGTTGATAATGAAACAGATATGTCAAATTTTGAGAGTAAAAGAAAAAACTTGTTTGTCGATTGTATGAATAAAGAAAAATTTTATAAATATTGATGAAGATGCAACTTATTTGGTGCCTTGTGTATATGGCGTACGAAGTCGTTTATAAGCCACGACTGAAAGTTTTTATAATGAAAGTGAGATTAGCCGTATTTTTATACATGTAATATATTTTCTTTGTGAAGGTGAAGCCATAACCAATGCTCTCTTTTCGCAGCTTTTTATATTTTTACTTTTATTTTTTAACTTTGTCATCCATATAACTTTTTTAGCCGATGATGAAGCCATACATGTTTATATGTTTGTTGCCAGTTCTGTACAGATGCCAGAAGCCATATAAATATTTCAGTTACTTAGGTTTTTGTTTGCTTAAATATTTTTGTATAGCGCCATAATTTGCATATATCATAATATATATATATATATATATATATATATATATATAATATATATACATTCTATATATATATATATATGTGTGTGTATGTGTGTATATATGTATATATTATTTTATGCTAATGAAGAATATCTCAAGTTCATGCAGAATAATAAAATTTTCAATTATGTTTATTTTATGTTAATTTGTTTATGTTAAGCATAGAGCAAAATCCTTTGAAAAGACTACATTTTAATGGTTATTTTCGAACGAAATAAACGCTATCATTTTTGGTCCTTAAAGCAGATAATTTGAGAGAAGTAGAAATTCACCCATATTCTGCAGGTCGTCATAGCACCTTTAATTTTCCGTTTCCATAATATATTAGGGAGTTTTAAATGACGGCAGGGGCTTGTTATGGTAATTATTAGGCTTAACTGAATATATATTTCCCTTTTTGGAATCTCATTTAATTAACGTAGATTTAACCTGAGTTTCATGCGCGGAGAATTCGTAAATTTTTCCTCTCTCTCCGGAGTGTGTGTAAGGGTGGTGGGAGGAGGGAGGGAGGGAGGGTGGGTGGGGTAGGGGGGGCGGTTGTGTTGGGTGCAGGGACGATGAGCTGTTGTATCCAAATCTGGTCAATGGATCGGGTCCATTTTTATTCTGTCTAAATGATATTCATAGACAAAAAAGACGCATCTGACGTTTCAAAGTTGATGACCTACGCTGGAGTTATTGATAATAGCCGTGTTTTGTCTTGGTAACTGAAACAACATGAAGACAAGACCAGAGTTAAACAGAGACGGTTTAAAGGTTCGTTGAGACAAAAAAGGCCTAGATATTCAGTAAGGAAGTGTCTGTAGAACAGACACTTCCTTACTGGTACGTTAGTGAAGTGACTGATTCCGCGGAAGTTTTTCGCTTAACTGGTTCATTCTCGATATACCAGTTAAAGGATGGTTTAGGCACTGAGTGTTGTTTCAATTTTTAAGGTGCATTATATTGTAGTATATAGATATATATATATATATATATATATATATATATATATATATATATTATATATATATATATATATAGTAATATACATATAGTATATACATATAGTATATATCATACATTATAAATATTTGTGTATATTTATTAAATATATATATATATATATTTAGATAGATAGATAGATAGATAAATATATATATGTGTGTGTGTGTGTGTGTGTGTGTGTGTGCTTGCGTGTGTACATGTTCTAAATTAGGTATTAATCTTCTTACCAGGGTCATAGAATTAGAAAACAGGGTACAAACTCACTGCCTTATTATGACTTGAATCGTTTATCACCACCCTCTGTTCACCCTCTATTATAGTATTCAGAATTTTCCATCTCTACCTTGTACTTCCTTAATTAAATCCATGGTCTTTGCAACTAGCGCAGGAAGACTAACACCGGTTCGCCCTTAGTTGCAACAGAAACTCGGGTCGTCTCCTTGAGCGCCGAGTGAGATATTTTGGCTTTATGTCTATACTCACACTCTTGCCATTTCTTTTGGTGATTTTGCTACATCTCGTTTTTAAGGAGGAATCATATATCTGAACATTTCATGTGTATGTAAACCTTGCGGTTGTAATTAATTCTACTGGGATTAGGTTGGAAACGTGTCTTGGTGGCGACACACCGTAGCCACCGAGCTTTCAGGGACCTATTTTTGTTTGTAGGTCAGCAGAGGTGTGATGTAATTTTTGGGAAAGGGGCTGAATTCAGCCACCTCCCCCCTCCCCCTCCCCTCTCTCTCTCTCTCTCTCTCTCTCTCTCTCTCTCTCTCTCTCTATCGTGAAGCAAAGTCTTAAGGTGAGGTTACACTAGGCTTCACCCCACGCTGCATGCATAAAACTCGCCTACTGGACTGCTCATTGGGGTGACTTGTGGTGTGGCGTGACTCTTGATGAGCAGTCCAGTAGGCGGGGCTAACAAGAAGTTGGGAGGAGTTGGTGATGAGTCTTATTCATGCAGCGTGGGGTGAAGCCTAGTGTAAACTCATCTTAAGGGTATAATGTTTTGCGAGCGTCTCAAATCATTCATAAGAATGTAACGAAAATGACAGTTGAATATCAAATAAATGTTTACATGTTCCCCTCATTCTCTGAGTACTCAGAGTGTACCTATAAATGCAGTATTGGCAAAAGTCAATAGGATATATTTTTGTTTTCGGTTATATGGGGATGATAACAAAAATGCCGTTTTATTCATTAGCATTTAATTGAGAATGTTCACCGAGAGGTGAAATTCGCTTGTGAATTAGTGAATTGGTTATATTCAATAATGCGTGAAAAGTCATTAATCACAGATTATATCCATGATATGTCTATATATGAAGAGAGTGAGGGATTTTATTTTTGCAAATGAGCGCCACGATCTTTTGAAGTACTTTTTGTTATAAAAGGACACCAAAGAACGGAAATAACGTCGAAATTAATGGCATAATTGGCGTTCCAGTTTCCCTTATTAACTAAGTTTGCAACTGCTCCGCCATGTTGAGTCAATGCAGGGAGTTCTGGACTGACAGTTAGTTCTCGATTTGGAGCCGGAGATTAATTTGGAGCATTTCCGATATAATGAAATTTCGTTTTGAGTCCATGTGGGCGATTTATGTGTAAATTTATTTATATTTTTATATACATTTTTCTCACGGTTTTCCCATCATTATTACTAAAGTCGTATTCTTTGTTTGTTTGTTTTTTCTCGCATTTTCCTAACGTTTAGTTTTTATTCGGTAGTAATTGGTTTAAATTATTACTGTTGTCGTTTATAGAGTTCGTGTGGTGGACATTTTAGAATTCGATTATTTATGTGTTTTGTTATATTTTACAAAATTATATCGTCAAGTATAGACCTTCAATCACTTTTCTTAGTCGGACATAAAATAATGATAATAATAAAATAATAATAATGAAAAAAGAAACCCACAAGATAATAGAGTACATAACCTTTTTATTTGTAAGTATTTACATGGTATTTTTGTCAACACCCAAGTACTTTCAGGCCGTATCTGTGGCCCTTTCTCAAGAGATGTGTAGGTGGTCAGACTGGGTTAAGGACCAGCAGTCTTCCTCTGGTTACTATGTAAATACTTACAAGCAAACAAGTTATACTCAATAATCTTGTGGGTTTCTTTTTCCATTTTCAGAAGAAAGCTGGAAAAAGTTGTTGTTTAGTTCAATAATAATAATTATTATTTTTATTATTATTATTATTATTTATTTTATTTATTTATTTTTTTTTTGGTCTATCACAGTCCTCCAATTCGACCGGGTGGTATTTATAGTGTGGGTTCCGGGTTGCATCCTGCCGCCTTAGGAGTCCATCACTGTTCTTAGTCTGTGCGCCGTTTCTAAGAATACACTCTTCTGCATGAGTCCCGGAGCTACTTCAGCCTCTAGTTTTTCCAGATTCCTTTTCAGGGATCTTGGGATCGTGCCTAGTGTTCCTATGATTATGGGTACAATTCCCACTGACATATCCCTTTATCCTTCTTATTTCTATTTTCAGATCTTGATACTTATCCATTTTTTTCCCTTTCTGTCTCTTCAACTCTGGTGTCCCATGGTATTGCGACATCAATGAGTGATACTTTCTTCTTGACTTTGTCAATCAACGTCACGTCTGGTCTATTTGCATGTCTCACCCTATCTGTTCTGATACCATAGTCCTAGAGGATCTTTGCCTGGTCGTTTTCTATCACTCCTTGAGGTTGGTGCTCGTACCACTTATTACTGCAAGGTCGCTGGTGTTTATTATTATTATTATTATTATTATTATTATTAGTAGTAGTAGTAGTAGTAGCAGCATATTTGCAGAGGCGGAAAACGCCTTCAAACGTTACCTTACAGCTTTGAATATGGTAAAGTTACCAGCACTTTGACCCCGATGCATTTGGCCACTAGAGGTTATTTATCACGAATTCGGGCATGCTATGGCTTCTCTTCCATGCACTGACCAGTCTCAGCGCTATGAAAGTGTTACTGCTTCGTTATTATTATTATTATTATTATTATTATTATTATTATTATTAATTGTATATCAGTGAGAACTGAGCAAGCCCTTAGAACCTGATTTATTATTTGTAATTCAGATAAAAAAGCTAATAAGAATTCGAGCTTCATTAATATTGTTATAATACATATTAGGATTCATCCACATAAAGTACACTTTTATAAGTACCTTAGTCACAATCAGTATTCACCTTTGGGGTCGCCGGTTTTGCCCTCTCAATTTCAACAAAGTTGATTCATGATTTATGTTTTAAGGAAATTCTCTTCATTGCAATCCAGGAAGTCATGTTTAGGTTTACTCTCTCTCTCTCTCTCTCTCTCTCTCTCTCTCTCTCTCTCTCTCTCTCTCTCTCTCTCTCTCTCCTATTCCAATAAAGTCCGTTGCTCTCTTTTGTCTCGTTCTATCTTTTGGTGTAAGTGGAAAACTTGCCTCTTGATGACTTTTCTCAACTTTCTTGTATCTCTTTTTTGAGTCATTTTATTGGCCAGCGTTGAGCTCTTGTTTAAGTTCTTGCTTTGGGTCGATGATTGCGTTTTATTGATTTGCTCCTCTAGTCCGCTATTGTTGTTGGGGGTCTCTCTCTCTCTCTCTCTCTCTCTCTCTCTCTCTCTCTGTGTGTGTGTGTGTGTGTGTGTGTGTGTGTCTCGCGGGTCATCTTTTGATCGTCAAAAGAATTGCATTCCGATTATCAGGTTTTTATGGCATCCACTCGGTTGACCTTTCCACCTGACAGTCACTCCCCTCACTCCTCCTTCCTTATCTCATCCTCCACCTTTTCTTCCTCTCTCTCTCTCTTAGCACCATTTCCCCTCATTTTTCCACTTTCCTCATCTTCAGTATTCTTCCTCTAATGATCTTCCCCATCCTCTGTACCAAAATTTCACCCTTCCCCTCTTCTTCATTTATCTTTCCTACCCGTACTTCCTCATTCACTGCCTTTTTGTTTTTTCCATTCTTTTCTACCACTCCACCTCCCCCAACCCATTTCCCATAAATATCCATTACCCCACCCCCACCCCCAACCCCCTTACCCCCTACCCCACCAGTCAGATGTGTATAGGCTGTCAGGCCAAAGCTAATCTATATGCAACGTCGGATCTTCGGGGGCACAATAACAGTTCTGTAGTTTGATGAGTTTAAACCGCCCCGTCGCCGATGCAAGAGGAACTGTACACTCATTTTGGGGAGGGGTGGCGCCTCTCCACCCCCGCCCCGGGCGCTCGTGTTTTCCTCCCGAAATAACATTGATGAATGATGTTCGGTCTCCTCCTCCTCCTTCCTCCTCCTCCTCCTCTTCATTCACCGCCGGCGATCGGCCGTGCATTGTTGGCATCGAATGCCGGCCAGTCGGCCGCGAAACGTCCGGTATTGTATCCCGATCGACCGGGCCTGATTTGACCTGTCACGGCGAGTTTAGCGGTTGATGGGCTGATTGAATGGTGATCGCGAATCAACAGCTGGCTCTTAATGGGGTTAAGCCGTGTGTTGTTGTTTTCGTTGTTGTTGTTGTTGTTGATGTTGTGTTTCGGTGGCAAGAACCGGATTTTATCACGGCCTTTCCTGTCTTCACCAAAGCGGGCATTGTTCTTGTTGTCGTGGGATGATGTTTATGTACGTATCATAAAAGTTTTCGCCACTATTTTGTCTTCATGTTATTAATCACCTGGTATTTTATAGCGACCACTACTTTATTCATCAAGATACCGGGATTTTAATTATAATTGCACTTCGTCTCTATGCTCCAAGACAGTGTCGGCGCCATTAGTAGCTCCTTTTGCAGTGTGACCACGGTCCTCATATTCCAACAAAATCATCTGTCTTCAACGAACATTTATGAAAACTGTGTTCATCATCGCTTCTGCCCCCTTTTTTAACATTCCACAGCTGCAGAATCTTGAACACAACTGTCAGACAATTACAGTTTATCTTTGAACCTTCCATTCAGATTTTTTTTTTCTTCTATAGATTTATAGTAATTATTGCATTCACAATTCATTCCCGTAGGGGGCTTAGTGCTATCAGTATACTCACGCGGTGCACTATAGGCATTACTTAAGGTTCCCTCAGCGCCCCTTCGGCCCCTACCTGCAACTCCTTTCGTTCTTTTTACCGTACTTCCGTACATGTTCTGTTGCTTCCATCTCGCTGCCCCACCGTCTTCTAAGTTCTAAATTTTTTCCAGCCCTG
This sequence comes from Macrobrachium nipponense, assembly GCF_015104395.2. Classification (NCBI taxonomy): domain Eukaryota; kingdom Metazoa; phylum Arthropoda; class Malacostraca; order Decapoda; family Palaemonidae; genus Macrobrachium; species Macrobrachium nipponense. The sequence goes on from NC_087212.1 coordinate 13,966,850, forward strand.
AATGATCGCATGGGTCTCAGCGCTTGGTCTTTGGACTAGATTTTATATTCCAGCTTCAGTTCCATTTACTATTTTATCTTGAAATATTCCCTTGATGAGATTTTCGAATCATTTCCAGTATCTGTTCATCAGCGCTGGTTTAACCTCTCGTTGGCCTTGAAGAGTAACGAATTGAAGCGATAAGCCTACTGTCCGATTACTTATGTAAGCTTGAAGTGTGTACTTTGAAATAATAAGCGTCGACGAGCCCTAGGGTTCTGTTGTACTCTCTCTCTCTCTCTCTCTCTCTCTCTCTCTCTCTCTCTCTCTCTCTCTCTCTCTCTCATCCACCAGTCCACTGTCTCTTAGAAATACAGTTTTTTTACATGTATTTATGTATTGAATTTTAGTTTGTATACTTTTGAATAAAATTAATATATTGGAAATTTTTTATGTTCTCTCTCTCTCTCTCTCTCTCTCTCTCTCTCTCTCTCTCTCTCTCTCTCTCTCTCTCTCTCTCTGTCAGGAACCATATTTGTTTTGGATACTCCTTTTATCAATGTTGCAGTTTTCAGTGTTTGGGTAATCATATCTCTTTGATCGCCTAGCAAATACTGGCTGATGAAGGAATGTTTAATTAATGAACTAGTTCCGAAGTCAAAGGAAAGGGAAAAAAAAACTCACTGGGGTTGGAGCAGAATCCAAAGAAAATCTGTAATACTTTAGCTTTGTAACATCGAGGTTTTTTCAGTAAAAAAAAAAAAAAATTAAGTGTAAGCGAAAAGAAGGCAAGAGCATGATTTGCATAATAAAGGTAAATGTCATTAGAATATATGCGTTACACATACACACATATATATATGTATACATATATATGGGTATGTACATGTATATATGATAAATAAATATATATATTATATATATATATATATAGATATATATATATTATATATATATATATATATATATATATATATATATATATCTATATATTTATATATATATATTATATATATATATATATATATATATATATATATATATATATATATATATATATATATATATATACCTATCGTCCATTGTATGAAAGCATTGTATTCGATCCCCATAAGTACCTTCCATTTACATACAAGCGAAATAACCGAGCAATTAGCCGTATCATCCGTTGATCCAATCAATGATGACACCCCTAACCTTATGACATTGTGGTCCTGAATTTTAATACTCGGTAGTTCATGCAGTATTTATATTTGTTCCCCCCAGCGCAAATTGGTGGCAGTTGTTAAAAAAAAGTTTTTTGTAATGGGCGATTGTGCTTTATCCAGATATATATATATATATTTCATATTATATGATATATATATATAATATAATATAATCTATATATATATATTGTATATTTATATTCATATAGTGCATATATATATATGTATACATATATATATATATTTATTATATACATAGTTTTATATACACAATACATGTTCAGTCATGCATATCCGACACAAATATTATTATTTTGAAACATACATATGGTTTTGCAACATAAGGCCCTGTTTAAGACGTTATAATTTTATCTAAACTTCAAACATCTCTCTCTCTCCTCTCTCTCTCTCTCCTCCTCTTTCTCTCCTTCTCCTCTCTCTCTCTCTCTCTTCTCTCTCTCTCTCTCCGTAGGAAAATATATATCATTGTAAATGTCGTTACCACCTGATGTGTTACCTCGACAAAAAGTGGAGAGAGAGAGAGAGATTATTTTCTACCGTATTTTTTCCCTCCCTTCTTGGTCAATTGTTCGCCCTCCATTGTTACATGCGCTACAATGTATAAGGGGAAGTCACGCAGAGTAATACCGTAAAACCTTAATAAACAGACATTATACCCCCATAGGAACAGCGCCCGCTGTTTTCTCTGTATGTGTGGAGATTCAAGCTGGACAGTTCTTTTAGTAGAGGTCTCGGTTCTCATATCGTTTACTGTGTGGGATGTTTTTAGCGTCGGGTTCTGTGTGTGTGTGTGTGTGTGTGTGGTAGGGCGTCCTGCTCGCAACTAGACCTGGGTTCGATTCTAAGTAGTGATTAACGTACCTAGTTCTTAGTCGGCTGTTGTTGGTCGCGTTCAGGGTGGGGAGAGAGAGATGACTCAAACAGAAGAGAGGTGAATTAATAGATGTTAAGGTTTATTCCTCGGCCAAAATGATTACCTATCTAAACGAGCCGGCGTAGACAAGGAAACTCTCACCCACGCTCATGAGATATTCTCTCTCTCTCTCTCTCTCTCTCTCTCTCTCTCTCTCTCTCTCTCTCTTCATTAGCTTGACTGGACATAATGATAGTCTCATTTTCACCCCTGTCCGTAAACCCTGGAATATTACATGTGCGCAATTCCGCTCGGCTAGTCGAATACTTTTTCCTACATTCTGTTTGGTGTAGAATACTGTTTTAGAACTGTGCATACCTACTTGCCTTCATACCTAAAATATGTCCATGGAGTGAAAGAGGGACAGAGGGCTTATTTATTTTATTTTAGAGGGTTTATTTAATTTTTTTTTTTTTTCAAACACATCGCGGTTGAAATGAAGTGAGGTCGATGAGTGATCTAGAAAGGAAGTGCGTGGTATAGAAACTATTTTACCAACCGCTTTAGTAGACTCTAATAAAGGAAAGCCCGTTGCTGAATAACCACTGGTTCCATGTAACGTAAAAACACCATACAAACAATAATATAGGTAAGAGACGAGAGACGGGCAAGTCACGAACCTTAACGATGTGACTTACCGTCCCGGATCTCGGACCTTCGTTTTGCATACTTATATCGAGGCCAAGAAACAAAATGAAATTGGTAACCTCTAAAGTTTATGCTTTTTAAAGTAAGCTGGTAATGCCTTGAATATGTGTTGGAATGATTCAAGTAAAAACAGTGTATGTTAAGCTGGTAAGGAAAATGTAAGGCGACGGATAAACAAAGTATGTATAGTTCAAATTATTTTTTTTTTTTTAGGAGAAAGAAAGGAAGTTCAAAGAAATGCCGAATTGACGGTTAGAGAAAGTTGCATGAATAATTACGAGAATTAGTGCAGGATAAACGTAAATTTTAAAATATTTTTGAATTGGGTTGAGGGATGTATAGTAATTCTTATTGATATAGGTTTTATCCACTATGTAGAGCATAAAAAATTCAATGAGATAGACACTTTACGATAAAGGAATATATATAAATTCCAGTCGAAGAAGGTGCCATGCGGATTGCTCATACGTTTCTTCACTAATACCATGTGCGCAAGTAATTTTTATGCACATGTTTTTATGCACATCATAAACACCTCATTTCACCCAGTTTTACTGTCAGCTCAATCCTTAAATGCTGCTCCTGCGTTTTCGCGGAAGAACGCCTCGCGAGGTAATCAAGTGGACGTGTCACCTCCCCCGTCCCCCTCCCCCTCCCCCCCTCTCCCCCCACCCTCCCCCCCACAAAAAAAAGATACGTTTGTATCACAGTCTTTTAGAGGGAGATAATTGCCATGCATATGACGTTAATTTACGGAGGCGGATTAGTGTGCGGAATTTATTAGGGCGATGACGAAGTTATCCACGTCATAATCCGTCTTGAAAAACTGTGCTCCTCTCTCGTTCCTTGCTTTTCTTCTTTTGGCCCTCTCATGGGGCTCAGTTTTACGAGGTTTGGTGTTTTTAATCTTGGTTGTTTAAAGCTCTTTCATGGGGTAATTTTGCCAGAGGTTTATTTCCTTGCTGCATACTCTCTTATGCACTCATACATATGCATGCATATATATATATATATATATATATATATATATATATATATATATATATACTATAAATATATATATTTGTATCTGTAATGCATAATAAATAATGGTTTGAAAATATTAGTATATACACAAGGTTCCAGAGAAATAATCAATTGGAATGTCTTAGCACTTTAGGCCTCCTTGCACACGCTCCCACTCTGCTCTCTCTCTCTCTGTCTCTCTCTCTCTCTCATCTCTCTCTCTCTCTCTCTCTCTATATATATATATATATATATATATATATATATATATATATATATATATATATATATATAACATATATCTAATATATATATATAATATATATATATATATATATATATATGTATATATATAGTATAATATTTATATATTATATATATATATATTATATTATAAATCTATATATAAGTATTGATAAAACGTGAGAGAGGCTCAACGACAATAGAAATTGAAATGTATACAGTACTTTCCGTACAGTACTCATGTACATTTTTGTAGTAACTAAAATTAGTGTTAATCTTATACCATAAGAACGTTTCTTTCGCTAACTAATTTTTCCTTTTGCGACGGATACTCTTGGTTTGTTTGTATTGAATTAGCCGCTGCATAATTCACGACGATAATAATTAATTCACCACTGACGAATATCCCTGATTGTTTTGCTATCCGCCCCATGAATTATAGCTTCTGATTTGCATAATGGTTTAATTGATAGCGATGTTTATGCTTTTGTTCAGAGCTGTAATGATATTGATTATTGACAGCGATGCAGTTGCATGCATGGCTGCTCTGCCGTGGATGCTGCGAGATCAGATTCCCCGGGATCAGGAGGGCTTCGGATTTCTTTTGTTTTTCTAATCGTGTTTGCTTGTTCTCTCTCTCTCTCTCTCTCTCTCTCTCTCTCTCTCTCTCTCTCTCTCTCATATACCGGCAGCACATTGCCTCGAGCACGCGTCCACAAATACACACACACTTTACACCTGCACAAGGACATACATATGTATGTATGTGTGTATAAGTATTTATGTACTGCGTGTGTATGTTTGTATGTCTACAGACGATATATATATATATATATATATTTCTATATATATATATATATATATATATATATATATATATATATATATATATATATATATAATCATTATAGCAATAAATATTTAATTGGTTCTTATTTGCGTGGATTGGGTTCTGTGACGACAGACTTTCGCCTTTTTATTGAAAATCTGCTCGGAATAGAAAAAGAATTGGACAGGCGATTCGGTTTCGTAGTTAGGTAAAGGAAGAGGAGACAGGATTCCGTCTCAAGTAATGTGCATAATTTTCTCTGGTATCGTTTTTAATGTTGTGTGAAGATCGTTATCAGCTCAGTCTCACCCGATTTCTGTCTTTTTTACCCTACTATGAATGTCTCTTTATTTATGAAACTTGGTTTTATCACTGGAACGTGTAACGTACTCTGGGAATCTGGTATCAGCGGCAGGTAGTTACTGTGAGACCCGGGAAGCAGGTGGGTTAGATATTACATTTTCACATTGGAAAAGTAACATGGGGCCTGTGAATTCAAATTTTTTAGCTTTTTTTTCATATAAGATTCTGTTGTTCCACGTTTATGTATTGTACTATAGAATGGCCCCTAATAGATAGTGATATGTAGGTGTTTTTTTTATTTAAGGTAGATAGACGAAGCAACATTTGGCTTACATCATTCACGGCGGGGTAAACAAATTGCAGTTCCTTTGGTTCGGGAAACCACCTCTGTCATTATCGACTTGTTATTCATTGTAAAATTCGTAAAATCTGGATCGAATCATATGAAGGAATAATTAAGGGTCTTAAGAAATTAATCATGCTTTTGCCTTTATGACCACTGCATAAAACGCAATAGATATTCAAAGGAATGTGGTTAAGGAATTTTTTTTTTATCAATAGTTCCTTGGCGAAGGTTTGTATTGTCTATCTCGTATTCCCAAGCTTTAAAATTTCTTCCTGCTTACGTCTGTCCAGAATTTTATATAACCTTCCCTACTTGGAAAGACAGGTGCATGACTTGAGGTACACGCCTCTTCTTTTTTTTTCCTGTTTACTCTGGTTCTTTTGTTCTCCGTCCCATTGGCTATTGAATTTAACGTAAATTGTAAAAATACTATTTCATGATGTCAGGAAGCAGAGATGTTCTGTTACGTATAGCCTCAACTCGACTAATCTCGGTCCTCATTACCACTCATCAGTATTTAGACTCCCAAGGTTTGTTTAAGTCTCAGTAACGATTTATCTTACGAGGCTTTTATTTATTAATTCATTTACTACTTAATTTTTCTCATATTTCATTGGAGAGCCTAGCGCTGGCATCCTGTAGCAAACGGACTTCATCACAATATAGAAAAAATACTTCTGATAAAGCGTAATCTTAGTAATTAAGAAGGCAATTAACCGATCTGGAGCCAAATGTTCATCAGCGTCTGTAGTTGTTTACATTATTCCGAGACTTCTTGATTAACTTGAAACCTGAAGCGTGGCCCAGTGATTTAATCTACATTGAGTATAATATTCAGGCCTTGTGTTTCATTTTTTTTCTACAAGGTGGTTTTAACAAATCGGCCATTTTCCTATTAATGATTCATGAATTTTAAACAGGCGGATGAGCAGAGAACCTTTATGAATTATTAACAGAACGTTTGTATCCTTTGTTTGAATTATAAATTGATCAGTTTATTTTTCCAGGGAATTGGTATTTTAATAAGTTATGTAAATTATGGTTCTTTAATATAGCTGAAATTTCTCATTTGATCGAAATGTGAGGCAGGACTTTGATCGTTAGAGTTATTTCAAGTATTAGGAAAGAAAGTCAGTGAATAGATTGCGTTTTTGTTCAATATAAACATCTGCATTTTTTAAACACCAAATGCACTGTGAGAGTTAAACCTTTTTGAAGTGACTGAATAATTTTTTCCCCCCCTTTTTTTTTTTAATTTACGTTGAATTCCGTCCAGTGGCGTTAAACTTGACATAAATTGAATAAATTGACAATTTCTTCGCTGGCGTTCAATTCATGATTTATGGCGTAAATTGACGACGAGCTGCCATTATCTCTTGTGGCATATAACTCACACACACACTATATATACATACATACATACATACATACATACATACATACACACACATATATATATATATATATATATATATATATATATATATATATATAGATATATATATATATATAGTGATATTACAGAATAGGTTTTCTTTTATAATTGTTATTCACTTAAAGTGAGGTTTTATGCTGTGTTTACCTATTGATTTATAGGCAAGTAATCAGATGACAAAGCATTTCGGCGCACACTAGAGAGAGAGAGAGAGAGAGAGAATGCTGTCATTGGGATTTTTGTGTTACTCCTCTTGTAAACCGTGAGAGGCGATAACTGATATTGTTTAGGCAGTAGAATAATGAATGAATTTATATTTTATATTAATACTAGCAACTTAAATCACTAGACCTTGTTATCGACCATACCTGCTGGCATTCCATTTGTCCCTTTGCAGTCTATCATCCTCTCTCTCTCTCTCTCTCTCTCTCTCTCTCTCTCTCTCTCTCTCTCTCTCTCTCTCTCTCTCTCTCTGAGTCTTCCCTACCTGCCTAACCCCTTTATTGCATATTTTTCAGTGTCGTTTTTAAGGGTCCCTTTTTTTCTATCCAGCTTTGTTTATTGCATTCTTCTCCTGTCCTGTCTCTTTCCCCTTTATTTTGAGATGCTTCATCAACTGTCTCTGTATCTTTAAAAGAAATTTATTTTATAATAAATGCTCTTTATTATAACCTGAAGATGCTCATTAGATTAAAAGTAACTGATATCTGTTATAGTTCTGCTTACACAGACTGGGTTTTCTTTTCATTTATTTTCATTATCATTATTGATATTTTGTTTTTGTTAATATTTTTATTTAAATGTCTTTAAGATAAGAAGCCTCCTTTTGGATAACTAATTCATCGCTTTTATTAGAATACCTTCGAATTTCTCTGGAAATCGATGGACAATATAATGATAGGAAAAGAATATACCTCTTTGTAAGTATACTTAAATATTCTTCTTAGATTTGTATGTATATTAGTCTTCGCTGCCCAGATAAAAAAATATTGGAGAAAATTTGTTACAATGAGTTTGTGCATGCTCTGTTCATATAGGTGTGTCGAACCTTTCGTGTTTATATTTTCATTTAGCAAGTGCCGCTCCCTTTTTGTATTCACCTGTATCCTTCAGGATCTCGTTGAACGTTTCATGACAGTGGATATATTGACGTTTACTTTTGTTGGAAATTTTTAATTTTGTAATTTTATTTAGAAATAGATGCATGCATTCATGTTCGCTGATATAAGTTGTACATGCAACTAACCTCACGCGTTTAGTTTCAAAACCGAAGACAAAGAAAGTATTATTAACCACTGTTAATGAAGTGGATTAATTTCCTGTATAACTATACATAGGTATTCTTATAGGCAATGAGTGTACTGTAAGTGTCTTTGTGTGTTTAAAGTGCACAGGCACTTATACAAAGCGAGCACACTCTACACCAAACGTTGTAAGTGATATTTATTATATCGTTAGTGAGGTTTAGGGTCCGCAGACTAAGGTAGGTCAGCTGTGTGCTGACCTCGATTCGGAATGGTGGGGAAGATAGCGAATAAATTATTAATAATTTTCCATTTTCATTCCCCTCTCGTGTTAGCTCATTCCATTGTGTAGCTTGGAGGGCGCTAGACATTCGAATGTTTTCAATTAAAGACTATATGTTTCTTATTTGCAGAATTGGCATTTAATGTCATTTTATTTCTATTTGCAGTCGTTTTGAGTCCATAATGAGAAATTTTTTTTTATAAAAGTTTTACTATATTGTAAAACAAATATTCAAATGTCATATATATATATATATATATATATATATATATATATATATATATATATATATATGCATACATACACAATTCGCCATTATGCACCGTGAATACATATCACACGCATTAAGCTACAAATGTCCTTAATATCCATTCGCTCTCGGAATTAATTATATTTTTATGTATGTTCACGAGGGGAAATTTTTTAGTTAATAATTTCGTGTGTATGAGTGTGTATAGATATATAGGTATATCTGTGTATTATATATATATATATATATATAGTATATATATATATATATATATATATATATATATATATATATATATATATATATATTACATATGTATAAGTGTGTGTGTGTGTAATTCTAAGATAAATAACTTTTTTTTCGTTAAAAGCGCGGAGGTGATATAAATGATGCAAGAACTTTACTGTCACAGTAGGGTATGGAACTGTAAAAGGATGATGAGAGAATAATTGAGATGGCACCGGAGGATTCGTGAGGGGAGAGCAGTATGATTTGAGTCTATGAAAAGCGTGAGAGGATTCAAGGTTTGTCATGAAACAGTAAAGTATGAACTATGAGGGAAATGGGGAAGTTTACACATGGCATACGTGGATCAAGAAAGTTTTATGTTCAAGATTGACAAGAAATGTAATGTAAAGGGCGTTGA
>NC_087212.1:13983702-14011202 GCF_015104395.2 Macrobrachium nipponense
TATTACAGGGAATGTTAAAGTTAATCTAATTCACCATTACTTCTCATTGGTGATGTTGCTGCATTTTATGTACACTTGTGTGTGTGTGTGTGTGTGTATATATATATATATATATATATATATATATATATATATATATATATATATATATATATATATATATATATATATATATATTATAATATATATATATATATATATATATATATATATATATATATATATATATATATATATATACATATAAATGTTTGTATGTGTTTGTGTTTTTGTGTGTTTGCACGCTTGCTTGTGTCTGTGCATGCATATTGCGGCATGCAAGAAAACACATGCCTTTACATGTCTGTTTCTCATATCTCTTCAGCTGTTATTGTTGTTATTATTATTATTATTATTCCGTGACCACCAGCCAGCTCTTTTTTCGTCATCCCCCACGAGCGCTTTTCGAAGGCATTTCCCGAGTCCGAAATCTCTTAACCCGTCAAAGAATAAATAGATCGATAAGATTACACCACTTAAACCCGCCTGTGAAAGAAGGAAACACTTCAACGCTCTTCTCCTTCCATTGTCACCCGAGGCCTTCTTTGCTTGAGTCGTCTTCTTCGGCCGAAGATGCTGCAGAAGTTTTTTTTTTTTTCGAGAATTGTCTGTGGGAGGTATAATTAAAAATAAAATTACTGTAGGTGAGTTCATAGCAAGAATTGTCTACAGGAGGTATAATTTTACGAAGAAAAAAATTACTATAGTGGACCTCTTAGGTGTTGTAAACACTATCTCCCACCTCGTCTTGCTAATCTTCAGTGTAATATGTTTATTCATATAAACTTGTCAAAAGATAGTCTTTCCCTTTCGTCTCCACGGGCCGTTGTAAACAAAGACCAGCCTTGCTTCAAGAAACTCTTTTTGATGTCTAGATTTCTTTAGTGTCACATGCTTAAATATTAAGGCTTAAATATTCTGTATTTACCCAGGCGAAAAGTATATTCCTTTGACAGTGTTTGTCATTTCTGCTTGAAGGAATTATAACATTGATATTTTTTCAGGTTCATAGTGATGTTTCATGTAAATTCTGTTTTGACTTCTTGTATCTCTGAATATTTGCATTTTAATGCGACATGAATATTTATATCAAGTGTAAAGGAAATATTTTGTTTTATTTTCAATCGTTACATGTTTTGTCAAAATCATTATTGTTAGAACTTCCTTTAATACAGTTCGTTTAACCTTTTTCCTCAGACACGTATTCATTGTTTCTACGCGGGCATAAAACAAATGTAATTATTTCTTAAATTTAGCTGCATTATAAGATTTCTATGGGAAGGAAAAGCCATTGGATTCTTCATTCTGATGCAAATAGTATGGACTATTTCTTAATATTTCTTCTAAGCTTTGCTCTATTTGTATCATGCACAATTTTCAATATTGCAAATAAGGGCTTCTTTGCGTAAGAAACCCTGTAATTATTACTTTTAACATTAAATTGTCTAATACTAACTGCCTTTATTGGAGGAATAGTATAAAAAAAAGAAAAACTATAAAGATATTTATTCCCAAAGACTCTGTAAGATATTTGGGTGTATGTATATATATCCTCAAATCAGGAGGGCAGCTGAGGCTGATACGCTGGTGTCCGTATCCAGTCCAGATTCGAAGAAGAAAGGCGGAGCGGGCCCAGAAATGTAGTAGGGCTGATCCCCAAGGGTAGTGGTGGGTCTGCGTCTGACGAAATATAGTTCCGAACGGGAATTATACCAATTGAGAAATGTGTGTGTGTGTGTGTTTGTGTATGTATGTGTGTATTCGCCTCTGCCTATCCAAGCCATAGCTACTTTCCGGTTCTCAGAGTCTTTAGAGATGGAGTTACCTTATTTTCTTTGGATGTGTGCCATCACAGTTCACTAACTACTCCGTACCAAATTCTCAGCATACGTCCACAGAGTTCCTCTGGGTTTTTTAGACACAGACCCGAAATTGGCTGGATGTTCGTCACACAAGGACGAGCAACAAAAGTGTTTGTTAAAAAAAAAAAACCGGATATGCAAATCAAAAATGAACTGAAAATTTTAAGTCTTGTTATTGATTAGTTGCAGAAGCACACAAGAGAAGAGCGCTTGAGACCAAACAAGAAATGTATTGGGCAGTACATTGGTAATTTATGTTCTGGGGTTATTGGTAAAGGTATCGATATTGTAAGTTAGGAGAGAGAGAGAGAGAGAGAGAGAGAGAGAGAGAGAGAGAGAGAGAGAGAGAGAGAGAGAGAAGATTTCGTATATGTTTAATTGGTTTTAAGATGGCTGGTAATGGTACAAAATTGTACGTTTGTGATCCCTTATGTATATTCGCACGTGTACTTCAAATGTGTTTGAAAGTTTTTTTTACGTTTATTTACTTATATTTTGAATATCATTTTTAGCCGTGCTATCTTCTTTAACGATTGATTTATAAATAAATAAAAAAATATATATATATATATATATATATATATATAGGATAGATATTATATATATATAGATTATATATATATATATATATATAACCACAAGTAGTTGACGTATTCGCTTGATTGATTATACAAGAATAGATTAACACACTTTAGCTATTTACAAAAATAACTGCACTACTTCATAAGCAATAGATCACTGTATACTGTAGCTTATGTAAAGATATTGGAGACAGACGGAAAAGGGTTTGGTTGGGGCCCCATGGGGATTGTAGGAATATTGTTAGAAGAAGATGGCAGACTTACCTTATATCCTGCAGAACATTTCCTCCCTGGTTAAGGGAGATGAGTCGATTCAGTATGAGAGGAAATACTGCCCTTCCGAGTAATTCACCAGGTGTTCGATTGATGTACTTTTTTCTTTATAGGCAAATATAATTTCAGAAATTATTTATTGAATGAAGTATCTCACAGATTTTCAAAAAATTTCTCCGTTTCTTTTCATTATCAATATTCAGAATGTTGAAGTTCGATATTATATCAGTGGGTAACTTTTGCCTTTTTGTTTTTTCCTTTGGTAGTCAAGTTGTTCTTTTCATGCTGGCTAATATTCAACAAAAATTCATCGCTTTTCTTTAGGAAACCGGTTTCTGCTCTATTTTCTCAATCACCACGAATTTCATTCACTTTCATAACCATTTACAGCATTTCCAGGCTTCCATGAAGGGAAACTCCCATAGCACTTATCAAATATATATTATATTTATATATTCTCCGCTAGATATCGGGAATAAAATCGAACGGTACACTGCTCAGTTTACACAATCTACTCCGCACCTGGTTTTCTCCGATTCTGCCGGTAAATAAATTATGGATTACTTTAATAGTAGTTTTTCATCTGGCGCTGAAAATTCCATAAGTTTTCACTGTATGACCCAAAAATCTTTGCTTTATTCTGACACATTTCGTGCCGATCGTTTGATTTGAAAATATGATTTAAAAAAGAAATAAAAGCACTATAAAATGAAAGCATATTCTGTGCCACTAGGTTCGTGCGCAGAGACAGTAAAGAAATCGATACATTGGTATTTGGAAACGACCTAGAATCGTTCCCCCTATTATCCATTGAATTTCTGTTGAGCTAGTTAGGGAGTTCAGTACCTGGTAGCAAGTCGACTGTGGCAGGCCACAGGTAGTGCAAACAACGCCATGGGCTAGCAGTCTAGTCACAACAGATTTCACGAACACTAGAAAGTAAACAATATCTAAGGGAAAATTTTGATCAGTTGAATTTAGCAAATTTGAGTCTGGTCAGTGTTTGAATCGGTGACCACCAAGAAATGCCAGCTGAAATCGGTACGTAACCCCCGAATTTGGCAATGTAAAGGGTTAGCCACCCCATCCTAAAAAGTCAAAGTTTAACGCGTTGGATATATATATATATATATATATAATATTATATATATATATATATATATATATGTATATGTATATATATATATATATATATTATATAAATATATATATGTATATATATAGTATATTATATAATGTAATATATATATATATATATATATATATATATATATATATATATATGTGTATATATGTATATATATAGATATATATTATGTATATATATATATCTATGTATAATATATATATATATATAAATATATTATATATATATTTATATATATATATGTGTGTGTGTGTGTGGTGTGTGTGTGTGTGTGTGTGTGTGTGATATATGTATATATTATATATATATACGATATATATATATATATATATATATAATATATATAGATATATATATTGTATATGTAATATATATATATATATTATATTCTTATCGCAAGTATGATTTAGATTAAGTATTTACTAAAGACTTATGAGCGTTAACAAAAATATTTTTTCATATTTTCCATTTATTTTAATGGAGGCTTTGAAAATACAAAAAAACAAAACGTTAGTTATGAAAGATATATTCGTTATATTTCCAAATGTAATATTGGAAGCATATATTTTTATTTTTGCGTTTTTCTCACATATTGTTTGGAATGAAACTAGAAACTGTTGAATTTAAAAAAAAAAAACGTAAAAACGATTTTTTTGCATTTTTATGACCATAAAAGTGAAGAATTAACTCGATATTTTGTAGCTCTTTTGTAAAACTTGGCTTCAGCTTCGGTTATTCATAACTATGTATTTTGTAAAAAAAAATGAAAGTCTACAAGAAAATAAAGTAGGTCACTGGAACAAGAGCCCTGAATGTTCTTTAACAAAAATCGTAACCCCATTTACTCTCTCTCTCTCTCTCTCTCTCTCTTTTCTCTCTCTCTCTCTCTCTCTCTTCGTCTAATTCGTTCAGAGGATGTACCCAAGGGAGATAGGCACTGGCCAGCGGAGTAAGATTCCATTACCACTTCCGTATTTGTTCTGAGTAGCTTTAAGAGAAGACTCTGTTATGCGTTTATAGATTATGTTACGGGGAATGTGCTACTTGCGTTTTTTCTCCGTCGTTCTCTGCTGGAGTTTTTTTGGGAGTATCACATTCTCCTGATTTTTATCATTTAATGCCGCACTTTCTTTATCCTTATGTAGTGTATTTTTGCACATCTGTTTTTTGTTTTTCATAGTGATTTTCCTTTAAATGTGGAATTAATTTTGATCATGGGTTTTTTGCTTAAACTGTGACAGTGAATATATACAAATATATATGTATGTGTATGTGGGTGTGGGTGTATATATATATATATATATATATATATATATATATATATATATATATATATATATTATATGCATACATACATACATACATACACACAAAGAAATAGTGTCCTATTAGTCATTTTTGTGTGACAGGGAAAGATAGACGTTATTCGAGTAGACGAAGAGAGAGAGAGAAAAAAAAATAAGGCGAATAAGAAATGTGACTATTTGACAAAATAGGAATCTTCTGTCACCGGAGGCCCATTATTCATAATATTTTTAGATTACGGGTTTTAGGTGGGTAGGTGAAGGGCCACCTTCCCTTGTATCTGTCGCTTTTATGATGATGGACGATACTGAGAGACGATTTCGTTCTCTCTCTCTCTCTCTCTCTCTCTCTCTCTCTCTCTCTTTCACACACACATACACACGGTCAGAGCTTTTCTACTTGTTTTTTTCAGTGTTTTTAGAAAGACGGCTTTCCTACCTCTCTCGCCCTCTTTATCTCTCTATGACTTCTTCCCACTCTCTCTTCTCTCTTCGACTCTCTCATTCTTCTCCTCTCCTCTCTCTCTCTTCTCTCACCCTTCTTCTCACACAAACTCAGTCAATGGTAACCGCTCTCTCTCTCTCTCTCTCTCTCTCTCTCTCTCTCTCTCTCTCTCTCTCTGCATGCGCTTGCGCACATCTAGTGATACCCTTCATACCCAACTCTCTCTCTCTCTCTCTCTCTCTCTCTCTCTCTCTCTCTCTCTCTCTCATGGATGCCTCTTTCTGACGCTGCTAGTGGAAAGTAAACGAATTTCAAGCAGGAGTTGTAATTAACAGTGGATATAACTAATACTTTGGAATATTTATCAGTTACTGTGAACGAGTGATTCTCTAATTATTTTATGACAATTTATCCTGTTGGAAGATTTATCTTATATGGCGAGGTTTCGTAATTAATGAATTATTTAAGAATTAATGAGGATTTTATATTGAGTTAAATGAGCTTGCAAGCCAACACACTTTCAAGTGTATTTATATGGGTGAGGTATGATACTGAATTTTAAAATATATTAGTGAGCGCACGATCCCATAATTATGCAGTACATACTCTTAAATGCGTCTCTTGCTAGTGCTAAAAACTGTTGAAATGCGTGAGAATGGAATGTTTAGGTGTTAGATAGATTAAAAAAAAGAGAGAGAGAGAGAGAGAGAGAGAGAGAGAGAGAGAGAGAGAGAGAGAGAGAGAGATAAATATTTAGATAGTAAACTGGGCAAAACGCTGCCTCCCCATCCATCACTGCGACACCATTTCCCAGTTTTCATCTGTAGCGATTCATCAACTCTTCTTCACTCATCAATTTCACATCTGGTGTGACGACCCATCCGCCTTCCCACATCATCGAGAGAGAGAGAGAGAGACAGAGAGAGAGAGAGAGAGAGAGAGAGAGAGAGAGAGAGAGAGAGAGAGAGAGAGATGAAGTGAAAATGTATAGAATTTTTCAAAGAATATATCCACTGGTTTTTTTGTGTTTTTATTCTCCAATTCTTTAATGATTGTTGAAATATATTTATTATATTGACTTTTAGTTTAATCAATTTTTTACATTTAACCTGCGGAAGTGTGATTAGCATATTACTATTTCAAGGAATTTTTTTGGGGGGGGAATTTTTTTGACATTTTTCATACATTACGAAAAAAAATACTTGATTTTAGATTAAGCGTGGTTCGTTTTTGTGTTGTACTGATAAATGGAAATATGGAAAATATGAAAATGTCGAATTAGGTAATGTCATATTTTTTTCCCAATTCTCAGATGTACAAAATGTGTTTTTCAGATTTTTGTACCATCAAAATTTAGCATCAAATTCTGTTTGACTGTCCAAGGCCCGTTCCATGATAATGGTTACCTAGTTTCAATAATGATATTTTTGTGACATATTTACTTTTATTTTTCCTTCCTTATTCCTTCCCTTATTTCTTCACAGCCTTATTCTCTAATTGATGGAAGGTTGAAAGTATGAAAAGTGTGTGAGTGTCAGTCGCCGCGATCCATTTATCATGAGGAACTTTCTCTCTCTTATGCTTCCTTCTTTCGTCACGCCTTTTTGTATATATATACTTTTTTTTACTAAGAATTGATATGAAACTTTATTTTTTATTTTTTACCCTTTCAAGATCTTATCGTCTAAACTTTTATTATCGTTATATCTCTTATTGATAAACTTTATAGCAGATCACTTATATATAATATTATATATATATATATATATATATATATATATATATATATATATATGTATATATATATATATATAGATATATCATATATACATATATATAGATAGATAGATACATAGATACATAGATAGATAGATATAAATAGATAGATAGATAGACAGATAGATAGTTTCCTTTATCTTTTTCCCGTTATCTCCCCCTACCCCCCTTCCCTCTTTCTCTCACTTTTCCACCTTGTCGAAAATTTCTCTTGGGATTGAAATGAAACGTCCCGGGAGAGAAAAAGGTCTGTAATCAGCCAATTACGTTCTTCCGTCGATTACCTCAACACCACTTCCCAGAGCTTTTCTCTCTTTCCTCTTCTTTTAACAATTTTTTTCTTTATTTTCATCGAACGAGAGAATAAAATTAAAAGATCGGCGAAGGAATCCCTCTTCACTCTTTTATTTCAATTTGGGGCCCCCCTCAAAAAACTAAAAGTTTGGAGGTCGCTCAAATTTCCACCAGCTTTGTGTAGGTCAGATACGATCGTGAAACACGCCTTTCATTTTCATAAATATTTCCATAACAAAACACTGGCAGTTCTTTTCGGCGAATGTAAACAACTGTTTAAACGTGTTTGCAAGATTTCATTTGAAGAGACACGTCGTAAACAACCCACCACTTTGCCGTTAAGGGACTTGCAGTGGGCGTCCATGGGTGGGAAAACGAGAAGACAGCAGTAGTAGCAAGAGAGACGCATTCAACACGCGCACACGTCCGCTCACGACAACGGCTCTGGCCCGACTGACTGAAGACTCTCTCGAACCCCCCTGTGTCGCCTTGGGTCATACAGATCTTAATAGAAGATGCTTAATCTCTCTCTCTCTCTCTCTCTCTCTCTCTCTCTCTCTCTCTCTCTCTCTAATAATTACAAAATAATTAAGAAGACTGTATGACTTCATACACTTTTTTAATGATATATAAAGGAATAAGAAAAATCTCTTGTTGCTTCTGCTCTCATTTTTAACAAATAAAGGTAGCTTATATTTCTCTCAATTTTAACGCCAACACTGATAAGAATTCTCTCTCTCTCTCTCTCTCTCTCTCTCTCTCTCTCTCTCTCTCTCTCTCTCTCTCTCTCATTTTAACGGTGTTTTAACAGTGCTGTCAACGTTAATAAGAATCTCTTTACTCTACCTCATCATTTTTAAAATTAACATCAACGCTAAGACACTCTTTTTCTCTCAGATTTAACATATCTGTCAACGCTAATGGTAACCTCTCTCTCTCTCTCTCTCTCTCTCTCTCTCTCTCTCTCTCTCTCTCTCTCTCTCTCTCTCTCTCTCTTTCTTACTTTTCTTTTCACATGCTAAAGGTTTTAGTCACGGTCAGTGATAGTACATTTCCGTTTTCATTTGTATTTATTCTCTTCATGTTGTTTATACTCTCATTGTTTTTACACTGCTTTAAACATTTTCTCAAGAAGAAAATACAAGACCTAGGAGTACCATTACCTTGTTTAAGGAGGCTGTTATTATTATTATTATTATTATTATTATTATTATTATTATTATTATTATTATTATTATTATTACTGGTTTATCGATGACACTTCTGTTCTTAATTTTTTCGGATATTCTGATCTTAATCTCTCAAAACCAGGAGGGCGAAAGGTGTCCGTTCACAATTCATTACTTAAATTTACCTGGGGAAATAATCTACGGAAGTTTACTTTACTTCTTAATCAATGGTAAAATGTACGAGAAAAAAAGAATAGCGATGGTGATATAGAACTGGTTGGGAGAGCAGATGAAGTTTATCAGCTGATGCCGCATAAAAAGCAACCTCGTATAAAATTTAGTAGTATCATTGAGCATCACGAGTAAGTGAACTGTGGGTGTACGAACCCGTAGAGTTTATCGATTTGTTGTTAGCGTATACGTATTTTAATCGCCAAAGTTACCTCTTAGGATGTCGCTATCCACACACTTCACTTAATAAGCATCATTAAAAAATAAAAGCTGTGAGGAACCACAGACGTTAAGTGGGCATTGTGGCTTCAGCTAAGTGGCATCTTATAGAGACAGTGACTTTAACTAAGTGATATCGAACAGAATTACAGAGATTTTGTGGCAAGATAGCCATAAAAGAAAATTATCAACCAAGTTTTTACTTGATTGTTTACTTATAGTAAAAATACACCTCGTTAATATTCCATTCACTTCATGTAAACCATGAATGACACTTAATAAATTAATACAGTTTTTTAAAAATTACATGATTTGTTAACTTTAGTTTCCCCAGATCTCAAAAAATTCATACTTTTCTTAGATTACATCTAATTCATACTATTATCTGTTATTCATATGTACATATAATGCATTTGGCATTTTACCTCTCCTTCCACTATATGTTGCTGCAATCAAGAAGCCAGCGTCTTCCCATTTTGTCCTACGTTATTTACGTTTAATCGTTTAGGTATATGCACTTTTATTTCTAGGAAAATTTATAATTAGCTTGTACCTAATTGTCCATAACGTTGTAAAAATACTATGAATACCTTATAGCTTGAGTAGTCTCAGGTTGTTATCAAAACAAGTTTAAAAAAGGAAACAATAGAAGAATGTCATTTTTCAACGTGAGTTTTCGTCAAACCATTATACATTTTCCGGTGTTTATAATAAACATTTTCGCTAAAATGCTTGGGGACCTCCAATTGCTTTGATTTCACATGTCTTGCGAGTTCTTGATCAAATAATTCTGGACTGCTGACTTGAAGTGCCATTCAAAAAATAAATGAAAAATAGCAGTGTTAATTGTGTTCGATTGATCCGAATACGATTTAAGATTAAAAAAAAATTTTGGGGAGGTTAATGTTGATAGAAATGTTCTCTTCGATGTACAGGAAGCCCACTATTATTTGTTCTTAACATCAATTTCTGGATTATTTGCAGACCACGACCACTACTACAGTTCATTTAGCTGTAGCTTATGTTGTCACATCGTGTTTATACTGCGGTTAATACAAACGGAGAACATCCAGCAAACATAAAATGCCACGAAAGGTCAAGCGTGAAAATGTGAAAATATTTTGAAGAAAATACATGAGGCTTATAAAGGTCGCGAAGTCATCTTCAACATGGCGGAAATGTCAACGTGTAACTCTTCACCGGAAAGATTCTTATTTCCCAATGTGTGTGTCTTTTTTTCCTGTATGAACACAAATGATAAACAGACTTAATATTAAAAAGTGAAAACAGAAAGTCCCTTTGGTCAGCATTTGTGTTATTATTTCAAAATTAATAATGAAAACAGTGATGGGTGTAAAATAAAATTATATGACGTCTGTGGTTGCAATGAGAAATAAGAAATATATGGAATGCTGAAGACGTAGAGGTGCAATAACGTCAATAAAACTGAGTGATGAAAATATCGATAGATAAAGAAACTCTATTATTCAATGTTCGTGTCAGTATGTGAGTGATTACGAAGCAAATTTATGGTTAAGAACGAAATTTATGGTACGTAGGAGAACAGATGTTTTAAGTACAACATGAGGGACTATGAAGATGAGATAATGAATGAAACAAAAAGATGAATGTCTGATGAATGAAACAAAAAGATGAATGTCTGAATAAAACAAAGAAGATGAATGTCTGAATAAAACAAAAAGAGGTATGTCTGAACTAAAAAAAGATG
This sequence comes from Macrobrachium nipponense, assembly GCF_015104395.2. NCBI lineage: Eukaryota > Metazoa > Arthropoda > Malacostraca > Decapoda > Palaemonidae > Macrobrachium > Macrobrachium nipponense. The sequence goes on from NC_087212.1 coordinate 13,994,772, forward strand.
AATTTCTGAATAAAACAAAAAGATGAACACCTTAATAAAGCAAAAAAGGTGAATGCCCTAATGCAACAAAAAGACGAGTATCTGAATGCAACAAAAAGATGAATATCTGGATAACAGAAATGAATGTGTGAATGAAACAAAGAGATGAATGTCTGCATAAAATAAAAAGACGAATGCCTGAATAAAACGAAAAGATGAATGCCTGAATAAAACAGAGAAGAAAAAATAACTCAAGTTCTCATGGGGGCGTTGTCCACGTCCTCTTGGTAACATAACCCACATCCGCCTCCATGCATAGATTGCTTTTGAAAAACAGCGAGAGATTAAACGCTGCGTGGTCGTCTGTGAAAAACGGTTAATAATGTCACTTGAAGTGAATATGATCTCTACAACGATTAATGTCAGTGGAAAAAACAATCTTGTAAATATCACAGCGTCACGAACAAAGCACAGTCTCGCCTACCTTCGCATATCTACCCACTCCTTGCGCTGTGTGTGTTATTGTTGTTTAATTGAATGTGGATGTGTATTTGTTTTTTTAATATTGTCGTAACATATTATGTTTGCGAGGGAGATCTTTATAGCACAAAGCGACACGCTAGTGTGTACTCTAATTCTGTTCTATGTTTTATTTCTTTTATTTTTTTTTTTTTTTTACAGAGGGTATGGGAGAGATGCTAGTATTTACGATGTCCGTATACACGTAGAACTCGGAACGATAATGTTTTTCTTAAGAATTGTTCACACACACACACACACACACCCATATATATATATATATATATATATATATATATATATATATATATATATATATATATATATATATATATATATATATATGGGTGTGTGTGTGTGTTTTGATAAAAGTTGTCATAAAAAACAACAAAGAGACTATATTTTACAGCGTTTCGTTTCAGAAATAAGTGTTACTCTCAACTGACAGGCAATGAATTAAGAGTTACAGAACAGTGATATTTATAGCACCGAAGGAATGTTCCGGAAATCGGCCGCCACGTCCACCTGTTTTAACAGAAAATATTTGACATATATGTTATAGTATATATATATATCTATATATATATATATATATTATTATATATATATATAAAATCAAATTTGAGGAATGCTTTCCTGATATTATACATTTATATGTAAATGCATTTCAGGTGCTCACGTGTGTATTAGATCATCAAAATGTTTTTATGTCAGATTTATAAAGCAATATATATCCAAAAGACATAGTTTGCCAAGTAAGAGACACACAAACAGAATAATCTCAAGAACGGATTAACGGATTTTGATGAAACCGTGTAAACATGTATTGGCTAACTCCCCATCCAGGTAGTTAACTTCGGATATCACACGAATATTTGTTATTTTGATAGCCATGAAAACCACCATGCCCATTATTAAGCTGATGTGAAGTTATTTGATCTAAATTTGATGGTCATGTGTCAAAATTTGATGTTCCACAAAGTTCTATTCCAATCTTGCTTAGATAGCAAAAAATAATGGCATATCGATTTTAACAGAATAAGTAATGTTTGAAGAATTAAAGATATTATATCCCATTTGGAATATCGATATGTAATTGGCATTGTTAAGCATTTAATTGAAATTAGATTTTTTTTATGAAACTTTGGCAACTGTTTGCCTACACAGCTGCGAATGAAAGGTCAGTTTTAGAAATAGTTTTCCCGAATGGATACAATCATTTTGTAATTCATCGGATACGCGCAGCATCTATTAATTTCTATCTGTGTAATTACTGGTATCGGTTGATTCAGCGCATTTTTTTTATTTCATCGGAAAATTATATCGTCTGTTTTGAATAGGAATTGCATTAGAATTTGCTTCAATTGATACAAAGCGCTGGTGTTGATGTTTCCATTTAAATATTCAGTGACTGTACTGTTGCGAGCGAGGCTATTCATATGATATAAAATTATCACATATAATTATATATATATATAGATAATATATATATAATATACATAATAATATAATATATATTATATATATTATATATATATATATATATATATATATATATAGATAGATAGATATATACTTTAATATATAATTATATACATTAATTTAATATATAATATATATATATTATATTTAATATTAATATATTATTATATATACACAAATATGTTGTTTGTACTCATGCGCATGTTTGTATTTATGTGTGTATATGCATTTACATACAAATATGCATGCATATGCAGATCTATATTATATATTTTATATATATATATATATCTATATATATATATATACATATATATACATATATATATATGAGTGTGTGCGTGTGTGTAGGGATATGTGTTTGTTTAATTGTAATAGTCATAATGCCTCTTAATTTCTCGATTTATTGACATAAGCTTGTCACTGCATAGCCTAGGCTCCAAATAAAAAACCAAACGAAAGAGTACATACAAATTGGTATATATCTTATTGCTATGGTATTGTACTGTACATCTCTAAGCTGTCAGTTGAAGTCCACGAGTTCAGGTGTTTTTAACGATTTCGTCATTGGTGTGTGTACCTTTTTCTTCATCATTTAAAATCTAGTAAGTTGTGTTTACTCTTTTTGTTTTCCCTCTTTGTAAAACATATAATCTATTGTGATCTTGAAAAATAAGCTTAAACCTATAGTAGGTTGTCCCATCCGCTTGATTTTAGAATTCTGTAATTTATTTTTTAATCCCTTGTCCTGTTAGCCGGTGAAGTATGCTTCACTTACCTCTGTCAAGTAATTCACTTTGTTGGCTTTCGAGTATCATCAAGAATAGTAGCGATTGTATCAGACAGCTTATACCTGTTGAAAGTTTCAGTAAACGTTTCGGTGTAGTGCAAGGCTAATGCGTTGAACTCAACCCTCGTCTTTAACTAAGCCTGGGACAAGCAGCATATTCCTGAACTGTAACAAAGTACCGAATCCTTCCTGAAAAAGCGGGACGCCCATATCTTAAAAACTAACCATAGAATCTTCTTGAAAATAATCTCATTATGTTTCCCTCGCCCAGATTGCGTAAACGTTACCTCTAGGAATTAACCTAATCTAGGAGCCTGGCCAAAAAATAAAAAAAATAAAAAAATAATAAAAATAAACGGTGCTGGTGCAGAACTCGTAGACATCACGGGAATTTGCAGACGGGCACGACCATTTAAACTTGAATGGCTGGGATTATAAAACTAAAATATTGATTCGTTTCAGCGCATTGTCATGCTTGTTTTTCATGCGAATTATTGAACTTTGAATCGTCAGCGGATAGTGAATGTCGTTCGTGCAGAGTATTGAATTTGAGTTATTATTAATTGAATAATTATGAAACTTGGATGATGAAATGAGAGATGTAAATCTATCACAAAGGCGAGAGGCTTATCTAAGCTCATGGGTGGTTATTTTATTCTTAATCAAAATATAATATTGGCGTGTCTCTCCTGTTTTGTGTATGCGTAATGTTCATCGGTTTTGATTTATTTATAATGCTTTTCGTATTGACTGACCACTATGGCTTTTTAATCAGAAGTTTTGCTTGTTTTGAAATAGAGTATAGAAGGTATTAAACCAAACAAAAGCTTCTTTCAGTTTTCTTCTGAAGATTGAAAAAGAAACCTACGAAATGACTGTGTATAACGTGTTTACTTGTAAGTGTTGAGTGTAGAGTAAAATAAAATGTAAATACTTATAAGTAAACACGTTATACACAGTATTTTTGTGGGTTTCTTTTTCAATCTAAAGAAGGTATTATTATTATTATTATTATTATTATTATTAATGTTGTTGTTATTAATTATGTATTATTATTATTATTAATTAGTTTTAATTATTATTATTAATTATTATTAATTATTATTATTATTATTATTTATTAGTATTATTAATTAATTATTGAGTATGGCCGTCTAGATGGCATTTAGCTTGTATTGTAGTTTCTCAGTGTCTAGAATGAGTTTCTCGGTAGCAGCAGGTAAAAATCATAGAAGCTGTCCAAAGTTCATTTATTCCTTGACGTTTTGGTAGAACTTTCTACCATACTCGAAAAGAATGCTGCTTGTATATGATACTGGAACGATTGACTTATTGTAAATCTTCATAAAAGTTTATGGGAAAACGTAAATATACATTTTAGTTGTATTGAGGAACAGGAATTTTTAAAGAGGAGTTAATACGCCATTGTTTATGTGTGTTAAAGGAAGTAAGTGTTATTACTATTCATAAGGGATCGTCACTAAACAGAAGAAATTGCACATAAAATGACATCATAAACGCATAGAAATACTTTGATTTATTTCAATGCTAATTTTTTTAAAGGGAATAAATATGCCACACTTTATGTGTGTAAAAGCCAATAAATGTTACTAGTACTCATAAAGGGAGCGTCACTAAACAGGAGGAAGTATCACTTTAATTATCGACTTCATGAATGCATGGAAACGCGGTAATTCATTTCCTTGTCAATTAATTGCGAATTAATTGTGAATGTTTTAGAAGCAAGCAAGGCAAAGACTAGTCTTTGATTCAGTTTGCGCACAAAATAATATGAATGAGAGAGTAAATCGTTATGTAAATAGCTTAATTACGCGCACATCCAGTAAATGTAAAGGGGCTGATAACATCGGTGTGAGGTTTAAATATTAGCATGGAAGGAAAGATGTCTAATAATAATAATAATAACTCATGGCAATGGCTACAGAGGGGAGAGCTAAAGAAGGAAACTGAAGGAATGATAACAGTGGCACAAGATCAGGCAATAAGAACCAAATATGTTCAAAGAACGATAGACGGAAATAACATCTCTCCCATATGTAGGAAGTGCAATACGAAAAATGAAACCATAAACCACATAGCAAGTGAATGCCCGGCACTTGCACAGAACCAGTACAAAAAGAGGCATGATTCAGTGGCAAAAGCCCTCCACTGGAGCTGTGCAAGAAACATCAGCTACCTTGCAGTAATAAGTGTACGAGCACCAACCAGAGGGAGTGATAGAAAACGATCAGGCAAAGATCCTCTGGGACTATGGTATCAGAACGGATAGGGCGATACGTGCAAATAGACCAGACATGACTTTGATTGACAAAGTCAAGAAGAAAGTATCACTCATTGATGTCGCAATACCATGGGACACCAGAGTTGAAGAGAAAGAGAGGGAAAAAATGGATAAGTATCAAGATCTGAAAATAGAAATAAGAAGAATATGGGATATGCCAGTGGAAATCGTACCCATAATCATTAGGAGCACTAGGCACGATCCCAAGATCCCTGAAAAGAATCTAGAAAAACTAGACGCTGAAGTAGCTCCAGGACTCATGCAGAAGAGTGTGATCCTAGAAACGGCGCACATAGTAAGTAGTAGAAGAGTGATGGACTCCTAAGGAGGCAGGATGCAACCCGGAACCCCACACTATAAATACCACCCAGTCGAATTGGAGGACTGTGATAGAGGAAAAAAAAAGAAAAAAAAGAAGAAAAATTAATATTATTATTATTATTATTATTATTATTATTATATTATTACCACCAATAGATCATTTGTAGCCTCAATATATTTAATGTACTTCGTTGTTGCTGTTTACATATAGCTAATAGGACAATTTCACCAGTTTCGGGGGAATGCCACTAGATGGCTCTGACAGTTGTGTAAGCTTCCGTGCGACGGGCGGCCTACTGAGCTTTGGTTTGCTAAGATCGCGTACCTATGTATTAATAACTTTTTTCTTTTTTCTCTTTTTGAGGGGGTGGGTGAGTTTTTAGACCTTATTTTATTTTATTATTTTATTTTTGATTGGGTGGGCAGAATTTTAGACTTTTTTTGATGGGGGTGGGTAAAATTTTCGAGACCTGATATTTTAATCTATTTTTTTAATTGATTGATTGATTTTTTTTTGAGTGGGGGGGGGTGGTTTAAATTTTTATAGACCTGACGTGAATGATTTGCTTTTGAAACAGAGTTGGAAACCAGAGAGAGAGAGAGAGTGGAGCTAGATGAGAGAAACCAGAGAGAGAGAGAGAGAGAGAGAGAGAGAGAGAAGTAAAAGGTAGGAATCATTGCATTTTGTGGTATGAGGGTCAGTGGGTCACTTTGACTTCGCGAGAAGCCAGCGCCGCCAGTTCGTTTCTGCGGCGGAAGAATGACAAGATACTTTAATCTCGAGTTTCCAGCGCGTCCCAGTTCGCCTCGGCTCTGAATTTATTGAATAGAAATTGAAATTGGAACAATGCGCAGAATAAGCTTCGGCCATTGAATTTGGTCGCGCTCCCTAAAGAACTTAAAATCTAGTTATGCGTTTTACTTGATATCTGATTGAACGGATTACTTTGGCTAGTTTGCTGCTGTTGTAAATTGTTACAAGTGCTACAGTCTGTTATTGTCTGGTGCACTTTGGGAGCTTTAATACAATTGATAAATGAGATATTGGAATTGAATTGAAATACAGAATTGAGACCAAAGGCCGAGCGCTGGGACCAGTGATGTCATTCGACGCTGAAACAGAAATTGACAGCAAGAATGTTTCACTTTTGTGTAGGACGAAAGCCTCGCAGTTGCAACATGAACCAGTAGCTAGAGAAGGTGGAAAGTCAGATGGAAGAAAAATAATATGAACGGAGGTACAGTAAAAGAAATAAAGGACGTTGCAGCTAGCGACCGAAGGGACTCTCCAAAGAACCTTAAGTAAAGCCTACATTGCACCACGTTAGGTGCACGGATGGCGCTACCCCCCAACGGGAAAAAAAGGAAATACTGAGTTTTATGCATTTACTTTTGTAAATTTATACAGCGTATTTATAAAATTATTATTTCCAATGTGCTTGTAAGTTTTATTCAGATTTTAACTAAAATAAGGTTAATAAAAGGTCAAATACGTACGTTGATAATGGAGTTTCGAGTAAATTATCGTGACCTTTATGACCGGACGGCTGCTTCAAACTATAAACGCTTCTGAACAATTCAAGGACGTATGGAAATCTGCCTTTTGTGTTAATTCACATGGAAAGAAACCTGTCTTCTCAACATTATTATTACTGTTAACTTGAACGCTGCATCATCTCTAAGACCTCCTCTTTTATTGCGCTTATTCATTACACTTCACGTAAATAAAATAGGCCGGTCTCAACACTGTTTTGGCAACGCGCCAACAGATGGCTCTGAGAGGTCTCTCAGCTTCGGTTGGGGAAGACTCCGAGTAAGCCGAGGGCTCATATGAACGCGTGCCTTATCATTAGTGTTCTACATTTTTTTTTTTTAGATAGGCCCGACTTGAATTATTTGTTTTTAAAGGAGTTGGAAGGTTCAGTAAGGCAGACTTAGATGTGCTGGATAGCTAAGTGGGAATTAAAAAGAATAGAGGAAGGTTGTGGATTAAACTTTTGAAAGCAAGACAGCTGAAGTATTGGAATGATCATTTGATGAAGATTATCATCTTTTTTATTAGAATACTTAAAAAAATCAATAGTTAAGTCCATGTGAACAAATGAATCAACCTGAATATGAATGACCATTAGAGTGAAAATAAATATCTTAGGTTGAAGATTCATCGCAGTTTATATAACACTCATTTACCTCTGGTCATCTATAAACGATAAGTCATTATCCCTTAATATCATAACATACAATATATATAATGGGTGTGTGGGTGTGTGTATGTGTGTGGGTGTGTGTGTGTGTGTGGTGTTGATTGGATCTCGTGGCCTCAGACATAAATCTTTGGTGCGGAGAGAACTGACATACGGGGCTGCAATTTAGGCGAGAGGACTGACTTATCAATAGGTTTTCTAAGTGATGACGGGGAAATTGTATGTGGTATTTCATTAGGAGTAAATGAAGTATATTCCAATGGTTTTGAAAAGATTTTTTTTTTAAATGTGATAAAGGCATGATCATTTTACAACGTCAGTGAGAATAATAATTAGCTGAATTGGCGAAACAAAACTTTGCTTATTAAGAAGAATGATCAGCTGTAGAAACATTCATAAAAGGTGCACATTCCTTTTAATGCTAATTGATTTGGAATGTTTTTTTATAAACAAGAAATTGATGTTGATTATATTTGTTTACCCAAATGAGGGCATTGTTTTGTAAACAATGTAGTTACGCGCAAATCCTTAAGCCCAGGACCCTCACAAACTTGTCGCATTTGTAATAAAAAAAAATAATAGATATAAGTACAGACTATAGTGTTACATTGACGTATTGTAAGTTTTATACATGACTGAGTAACGGTATCTGCAGGGTTCCCCCCTTTTATAATTCTAATGGTACAGTACGATACAGCTTATGAACGAACTACTCCGGATTATCTCATTCCTTTAACATGTAACCTTACGGTGTTGCTTTTCCCATTTGTTTACTTTTTTGATCGTTTTACTGAATTGTTTCATTTATCCCCGACGATGTGTGAATAAATATGAAAGCACTTATCACTAGAATTCCGCTTATGTATTTTGGTGGTTCGTTCATGATGAAACATTATGTAGTTTTTGTAATTTTTGGGATTATATTTATGTCTATTTTATTAGGTAAAAGATTACGAAAAAGCCTGGTAGTTAAGAGGCCATTGTGGCTATTTAAAAGCTTTTTAAAAAAAGAAACTCGTCCTAGTTTCAAGTGAAGAAAGGAATTAATTCTAGTAATTATGGGGAACTGAATATCATACAAGTTAATGAAAATGAACACTCAAGTCGACTGAACAAAAAATAAAGAAAAAAAAACAAATAACGTTTGTTTGTACTGTTAACTCATTATGAATATTTCATAAAGAAACAAGTGAGTGATTGATATTTAATTCTAGTGCAACAGATATTAAAATTTAGATTGATAAGAGACTTTACCGGTATGTAAATAGTGTAATAGCGCCATAGTCTTTTGACGAATACGAGCGGTTGCTTGAAATCCCAAGTCAGCCATGTGCTTGCTTCGGCTCGCCAGCACATGGCTGGCTTAATTTAACAACAACAAAGTAAATTGAAGGATCCCAGCTGAAGGATGGAAGTCCGCACAACTATATTGTTATTGTTATCCAGACTGATGATTCATACCTAGGATCTCCCTCTTAACTATATTTCATCATTAAACATTGCATATAGACAAATCTCAACGGTGTTTCGTCTGAATGCCACTAGATGTCTCTGAGAGGTATCTTTGCCCGCTAAGCATATTATTCTCGCGTACCTTATCATTAAATTTAGGAATGGGAAAGGTTATGTAATTAGAATACTTTTGTAAATGATAAATGAAAATATTAATGAAATCAATATGACAACGTTTTCCTTACATGGTGCTAAAGCTGTGTTAATTGAAAAGGTATGATTAGGAAGAAAAGCAATTCGCTAGGTATTTTTGTCAGTGGTTGTGGATTAAGTCACTTACGTAAATGACTCAAAAAGAGTTCTCTAAGCAACAAGAAAGTATATATATATAATCTATATATAGATATATATATATATAAAGATATATATATATATATATATATATATATATATATATATATATATATAATATATATATATATATATATATAGTGTGTGTGTGTGCGTGTATATATATATATATATATATATATATATATATATATATATATATATATATATATATATATATATATATACATATATATATATATATATATATATATATATATCTATATATAATATATAAAGATATCTATATAATATCTATAAATGCCTTCTTGAGGAACAAATCACAGTTGGACCTTTGGCAACATACTTCAAGTCGAAATTCCATCCGATAATAGAAAAATCCGTAGCTTTCATAAATGCTCTCTATCTATCTATTAGGGTTTCCGTAATTTTCATAAATGCTCTCTATCTTTCTGTTAGGATTAGAAAAGAAGCATCATTGGTACAAAAAAAGATAACAGAGGCGCTAACCTACACGATTGTTTATCGATAAAATGTTATCTACGTCCGAGCCTGATAAAAACATCACTGAGAGATTAGCATTAACGACAGACCATAATCATTAGGTCTCTATCGTATCATTGCCCCTACGTATAATCCTGTCGAACATGGTGTGAGATCCAGTAACAAATAATGTGGATGCTCACAACAAATGTAAAATGGTTGATTTAAAGCCTCTCGTCAGACAAGCTTTGAAATATGTTTTTTTCTAGAATTACAGTGCTTATGCAGGATAAAGCAGTCAACGATGTTGCAGTTGATAGATTTGTAAACTCTATAACAAGAACATAAGCATAAGATCAACTGTTGGCGAAACTCCTCAAATTACTGTGCGTTATGATGAATGATGATTATTTACGTGAATATTTGAAACGATTTCCTGTGTTGGTAATTATAATCAAGCCAACAAATATCAATTCCACGTATTACTCTTGGTTGCAGTAAACTTGTGGTATATAATATTAAATTTCTCAGTAATGCGGGTTGAAATGACAAAAAAAATAATAATAAATGAATAAATAATGTCGGGTTTTCGAATGGCATTGCTTGTAGATGCGGTTATTAAAATGATTTGTAGTTTTTTTTTTCTCTCTCTATGGATGGCATGCGGGCTTTCGATAAGTTCTAATAAAGATGGCTTCCTGTTCAATGGTTTCCATGGGGCAGCATACGCCTCCGAAGGGTCGTCGTGGTATGCCTGATGTCATTTTTAATTTCTGCCATGAGATTGACACACGTTCGGAAATGTAAATTTCTATACTACAGTCATGTATACATTCGGTCCTCCGAAGTGGTGCTGTTTTCCATTACTCGAACACCCTGGTTATTTTAGATACTCGATCCCTCGTAAATTGTGGCATCCCTTACATGCAGAATTGTAATACAGGAAATTGCGGATAACCAGGCTCTCCTTTTCGTTATCGTCAAGTGTTGATAAACTTTAGAAATGTTCTTTTAGAGGTAAAATTTAGAAGTGTTCTTTTGGATCGCAGTTTTGAAGATAAGGTCAGCGTATTCTTTATTTTTAAATAATTGGCGAATTCGGTCATGTCCGTTGTCTAAGTTCGTGATGTGTAGTGGGTAAAGGCCCTTTTGAAATAAGCGCTCACAGCTGATGTCGTCGTCGTCGTCGTCGTACGAGCTTGCTTGCTCGTGCAATCAAACTTAAGCCAGCGTTCTCTACTTAAAATATCTAGAGTAGTTTTGACTCGTCTATCTTGCTGTTCAACCAGGACATCGAGAAACGGCAAGGACTTCTGCTGGCTGTCCTCTGTGGTGAAGATGAACGTGGGTATCAATCACTTCAGGGCATCTGCCAGTTTCCTCGCATCGTCAACTTCCTTTATTATAACGAAGATACCGTCGATGTACTGCCCAATAATCTTCGTTGGTTGGTGTTCTTTCTGGAAGGGTTATCTCTGTCGGTACTGTATGACATCTTTCATCGGCAAATTCGCTGGAGAGACTGGACGCCTGAGAGTATTTTTAGAAGTCAGGTGAACGTGAAGGTGATAGAAGGCTCTAAACAGCTACCGCTTAAGAATTACTTTAGCAATCTGGGCGCCATCATCCTTTCTTTGGAGCTTTAGAAAAAATGGGCTTTTACTATTGATGTGGTTTAATGTTTAATCACCGAAGAAGTGAACGAATACAAGATTATAAATAAATATTATCATTATTATGATAGTAATGGCACTTTGCCGTCAAACCTAGACATCATTAAAGTTTCTCTCTCTCTCTCTCTCTCTCTCTCTCTCTCTCTCTCTCTCTCTCTCTGCAAAATCATTAAAGAAATGAAGGAAGACAAAACTATAATATTACAATTGTTATCATAGTAGTAGGAGTAGTAGTAGTAATCCGTAACTCTGGAAGAGTGAAAAAGGTATATACGGCGGAGAAGTCACGTCGCATCTATTACTTGAGGACATTATTTCCTCATAATTTTTTGGTTGTTTGCGACCGCAAGTTTTCTCGTTTGCGTCTCATTCGGGTAAGTTACGGCCGCCTTCGTTATTTCCACCAGAAGCCATTATTTGAGATTTCTCCCCAAGTTGCTGCTTCTTAATGCGGGATTTGTTTTTGTAGCTTCCTTTCTCTCTCTCTCTCTCTCTCTCTCTCTCTCTCTCATCTCGTCTCTCTCCGAGATTTTGTGATTTTAAACGTTTGAATTTTTTGGGTTCTGTCAAGTGGATGATCTTAATTTGCATTGTTTTACTTTTCATTCTTCTCTCTCTCTCTCTCCATCATCGTCTATCCATCTCCTCTCTCTCTCACAGAGTTTGTTGATTCTTTAAATGTGATAGTTTTTTCTGGGTCTTCTGTCAGTGGGGGTTATTCTTAATTTGGCATTGTTTACTTTTTCCATTCTCTTCTACTCTCTCTATCTCTCTCATTTTCGTCTCGTCTCTCTCCGCTCTCTCTCCGCTTTGAGATTTGGTGATTTAAAAATGTGATATTTTTTGGGTTTCTGTCAGTGGATGATTCTTAATTTGCATTGTTTACTTTTCATCTCTCTCTCTCTCTCTCTCTCTCTCTCTCTCTCTCTCTCTCTCTCTCTCTCTCTCTCAGAGTTTGTGATTTTAAATGTGATATTTTCTGGGTCTCTGTCAGTGGGTGATTCTTAATTTGCATTGTTTACTTTTCATCTCTCTCTCTCTCCTCTCTCTCTCTCTCTCTCTCTCTCTCTCTCTCTCTCTCTCTCTCTATCTCTCTCATGTGTGAAGGATAAGATTGTTTGTATGGGCCATTTTTGTTACTCCACTATTTGAATGAACTTCACTCTTGATTACTTTTAAGTTATTTCTGTGTGTTTGATTTATTTTTTCTAATTGCCTGAATGATTCATTTATCCAGCTGCAACAGCCCCCCCCCCCCCTCTCTCTCTCTCTCTCTCTCTCTCTCTCTCTCTCTCTCTCTCTCTCTCTCTCTCTCTCTCTTTTAAATCGGAAAAGTCTTTTTAAACCAGTTTTTTTTTTTATTTAGGGATGTTTCCTTCGCCGTGTTATATCAACCATTTATATATAATCCAAAGTTATTACCATAACATTCATTACGGAAAGGCGGTAGACGTTATGACGTTCAGGTATCGAAAGTAGAACCCTTCAAGTTATCTCTTCTCACTTCTATTTCTATGAAACCAGTTGTCATCAGGACGTCGATCATTGACACAACTTTTCCCATGTATCTGGAAGTTTGGAACTCTCTTTCTGCCTCTGTTTTCCGCTATATTCTCTTTGCCTTTCATCCGGGGATTCAACACCTATCTTTGCCTCTCTCTTTAACCTTCATTTATCTGGATTTGTTATGGCCTGCGCTGGAGAATGAAATGTGATCCCATTGGCCATTCCAATACAAGTAGTTGGTAACAAGATCGCAATTCCCGTTTCCAGGAATATACATTCTTCATATTCAGAGGTTGTACGATAAGTGGAATAAATATACAGCAAGTATGCAGGATGATATTCGCAGTAACTGAAATGTAACTCTTCTCTTTAATAGTGAATTATTCAGTGTGTCAGTAGACGATTGGAGAAGTCAGTTTTATATTCCGCTTTTAACGAGCATTACCCAAAATTCTTTCAAATTTCTATTCCTATTGAATGACAGTTGCTTCGATAACCTCCTTTTTTATGTTTTCAACTTCATAAAATAACGTAATTATTATTGTTTCCAATAACGACGTTACATTTCTTGGGTCGATTTGCTTGTCAGCTGGTTGACACGGGAAATCTAGCAGATTGTTACGAAAGTTGGACTCAAGGTTGACCTCGTAACCGGTAGAAATTGTTTAGATTCTAGGAGAGATTGTAATTGTTGCTGTTGGGGGCGAAAGGGGCCTTATGAGAACGGTTTGTTTTCTAAGGATGTTCTTGTCGTGAATAGACTGATGTCGAACTGTTCGTGAGAAACTCCCATTTTCTGGAGCTTATGCCTCTATGCCTCTCAAGTTTAGTATCTTTAATATCCGTGACTGTTCTCAGATACCTATGTCGTAAATTTTCCGTATATATTGCCTTTTTTTTATTTGTCACATTAATGACTTTCAGTAAACTGATTTCGCTTGTCAATTCGTTTGTTTCTGCAAAGGTTTCCATTCATATCTTATCCCTTTGTTGTGTAAAGATTATTCGCAAATGATATTCAATGAAGTACGCAAATAATAACTTACGTGTTTTTTATTTACGTCAGTTATTTTGGTATGGATATTTTTTCATCTGTGCGAACGAAACAAACCTTTGTATTTTATTTGTTTATATATGTGCCTAAATTTTGTTATGATACTCATCCTCAATACTTTTGAAAATTTTATTTTTTCATTGACACTTTCTCATTATTTCTGTATGAGAGAGAGAGAGAGAGAGAGAGACGAGAAGAGAGAAGAGCGAGAGAGGAGAGTTAGACGACGAAGGAGAGGAGAGAGAGAGAGAGAGAATGTAACCGTTGCTAAATCTACTTCGTTACTGTAGACAAAGGTTAAAAATCTTACCATAACAAACTGCCACATCCTTACTGCGGTTATTCCCACACATATCTACATGCTGATGACTCTTTCTACTTGTGGTGTCGCACGCGTCTGGTTTTGCACACTATCGCATTTCATAGTTATTCCTACTCTATTGGTCTGAAACTTGTACCATATACACTTGAGAGTCTCTCTCTCTCTCTCTCTCTCTCTCTCTCTCTCTCTCTCTCTCTCCTGCAACTCTTTATGTCCAGGCGCATTCACAACTGCCAATAACTTAAGTATGTGTACTCATTTTTATCTTAATTCCAGTGTTCACTGTCGACAGAAATATTGGTTCCTCCCAGTTTACGGTCGTTGGTACCATCACAGAATTTAAGGATATTACCACTAGCACACTATTAGTATCTGCTGCGCCTCAGTGTCGTGGTCGGTATGGTGTTGGCGTGCCACCTTGTTGGCCGCGAGTTCGATTCTCTGGCATTCCACTGAGGGGAGAGAGATGTGTATTTCTGGTGATAGAAGTTCACTCTCGACGTGGTTCGGAAGTCACGTAAAGCCGTTGGTCCCGTTGCTGAATAACCGCTGGTTCCATGCAACGTAAAAACACCATACAAACAAACAAACAAACAAACAATTAGCATCTGCTACTACCGACACGATCAAGAGAACTTCTGAATGACAGAGACAGACAAAAAGGAAAACTTGCAAGAACTTCAGCCTAAAAGATATGACAAAATGCCTTTTTGTTATAACGGATTTACTTAATTAAAAATATAGATCAAAGCCCCCAAAATTACAAAACAGAAACAGTTTTAATCTTCAAGAGGATTTGCGTCATTTGAAATGCAAGCCTTTGCTATTATTAACTCTGAAACAACTTCGCGAAATAAGTCTCTTCGCTAAGCCAACATTAATTAAAGAATTCATTTTCTGGAGATAAAAGTTCCTGTCCAACACAGTCTTACCACATTCATCTCGCTGGAGATCAGAAACCCGCGCACCATCAGTTAATTCTGGAAATTAATTTTCTTTGCTTCACGGTTCTCAGATAGAGAACAAAAAGCATTACAGATTAAGAAAAATGTCTCGGACGAGGAGATTTCGGTCGGTAATACCTGGCTTTAGATCGTTTCAAGGATCAAGCAAGAAATATAAAAAATTTAATCGCTGTCCTTTTTTGTAATCAAACGTTTGTGCTACATTTTGTGTAATTTGAATTTGAAATTCAAATTGCATCTGGCTTTCTTGTGCCTTGTCTTCCACAAATCTCCGCTCATGTACAGTTGACTTTTTCATTTTTTATTCAGGTAGGTGTGGGTCTTGCAACTCTTCTGCTACCCATAGGAGCCAACCAGCCATTATCACTTACTGTTTTCTCTCAGGAATCGTGCGAAGGATATGTCCAACCCATCTCCATTTCTCCTTCATCATTATCTCATTCACATATGCAACTTCCCACTAACTTGCCATCTGACTGAATATTCTTCTTAAATTTTACTTATCAAATCAACAAAACCTTTTAGATAGTTTCACTGTTATAGGCCAACTAGACTTGTGCTGAATTTGTCTTTCATATGCACTTTAAGTCTTTAATTTCAAATTCTTGTTCAGCCGCCCATTGTGATTTCAAATTCTTGTTCAGCCCGCCCATTGTGATTTCAAATTCTTGTTCAGCCGCCCATTGTGATTTCAAATTCTTGTTCAGCCCGCCCATTGTTTGATTTGTCTTTTAGTCTCGTAAAATACAGCCAAAGAGCACTGTGCTGGATGTCATTTCCTAAATATATAAGAAAGTATACCTCATTAATCCTTTTTCCGTATCATGTTGTTACATCTTTCTGTGCATACCCCGCCCTGATACTGCTGTTTTCCTTTTATATATTTATATATATATATATATATACTATATATATATATATATTATATAATATATATAATATATATAGTATATATATTATATATATAGTATATATATAAAAGAGAGAGGGGAGAAAGGAGAGGAGAGAGAGAGAGAGAGAGAGAGAGA
>NC_087212.1:14016202-14053702 GCF_015104395.2 Macrobrachium nipponense
TCTCTCTCTCATATTGAGTTTCGGAGCGACTCGTTCGCTCTATTTCAGAGTATACTGTAGTGCAAAAAGTCGAATAAAAGATGGTGTATAACCATAAAAGTAAAAATACAACAACTGTTAACATTACGGTAAATAACCAGTGTACATTATACAACCCTCCTTTAAAAATGTATCTGCATTTAGTCCGAGAGAGGAATGGCATTATGGCCGTATTGACGGTCTAGTTACACGAATAGCCAACCAATTGATGTAAGTGCTATGTATCTTAATCATCCCGATAGTATAAAGAATGTAACTTATAATTCAACTAAGATAAGAGAGATTTTTGTTGTGAATTTAGGTTTGACCACGCTCCATTTTTATAGCATTCTTTAAAAAAAAAATATATATTTTTGTTTCATTTGATCGATAATGTTACGGGTTGAACAAAATCTATTTCATATGCCTCTGGAAAATTTATTTCAAATTTATGAATAATACAAATAAACTTGTCGAAAATCAATATAATACGCGCAATGTAATGATAAATAGACTTTAATTTACCGGATGTCAAGAGTATTTGAAGTAGCTATTTATGGATGTGAACATATAGTAATATTTAGTTCTTTGAATATGGTCATAGTACTGTTTTTACATCTGGGTGCAGTTTTTGCCACATATTTTAAAGTTTGCGTTCTGCTATGTTAACAGCTGCAGATCTTCCGTTTTTAATATTACCTTTTCTCGTTTTACTTCAAATTCTGACTGGTATTGGATACATATCATGAAGGGGTTGGGGTTTATGCTTCCCCCCTCTCCCCACCCCCAGTTTAATGAAAATTTCTGTACGGGAAATTTATTTTTAGAGACGCACTCGTTTGGTCCATATGCGTCCCCATTCGTGTGTCTGTTACACCCTATAGTTTTCTTAAATGTCGTGTCCTCGCTTGTCATAACTGTTTTGAATAGGCAAGTCTTTGCTCTCTTATTAAATGTCTCTGCGTTTTCACTTTTTTTTTTTTTTTTTTTTTTTTTTTTTTCTTTTTAAGTTATGGTGGCAGGTTATTGAACTGTCTGGGAGCCGTGTATTCAAAGGTTCTTTTCCCAATATCTTTTCTGCAGCGTGGTTTTGTGACTATATTTGTCCATATTTCCTTAAGAGGTCTTTCCCATATATTTTTTTTATTCACTATCGTAATATATGTCAAAACATTTTTTTATTCACTATCGTAATATACGCCAAAAAAAATTTCATTCACTATCGCAATATACGTCCAAAAATTTTTTTTTATTCACTATCGTAATATACGCCAAAACTTGTTGTATTCGCTATCGCAATATACGTAAAAAAAAAAATTTATTCACTATCGTAATATACGCCAAAACATACATTATATCAAATTTATCGTAATATACGCCAAAACATACATTATATTAAATTTAGTTCTTACTTTATTATGAATCTGATGATATTCAATAAACATGGGAGTGACCCTGTCTAGAGGTAGAGTTTATCCATTATTAATGTGGCTACTCTGTTGATTTAGCAGTCCGTCTCATTCGGTAAATATTTAAGATTACCATTATAGAGACAGTTACAGTAGTCTAATCTTGTGCTGACATAGTTAGGTACAGGTATGTCTAACGTTGCCTTTTTTAAGTGTTTCATCATAATAGCGTTCTGTTTTCACTACGTACGTTTAGTATTTCATCAGTTATAGTGAAGTTTTTGAATATTTGCTGTATTAGTATTATCTGTATTATTACTGTTTTAATATTGATTTTTTTTTAATTACACTAAATCATAATATGCATTATGCTGTATCTCCATTTAATTTTATTCTTTTTTTATACAGGAAATCTTACAAGATCTTCCATATTTTGATAATAGTCTCTTCAGCGTTGTCCATAACCAAGTAAAAGTGTATATCGCGCGAAATATTTGTGTCATGATATATCATGATCCATGATCATTGGGTAATGCATATCACACTAAATAATGCCGGTCGTAGGCCACTGCCTTGTGCTACTCCTCTTAGCATTGCTTTGATTGCAGATTATTTTTCAGTTCGTACTTGAATAGTTCTACCAATGAGACATCGTTTCATTGCATTGATTTTAGCATCTGTGTATTCAAAGTATTCTATCATAAACTCGTGTACTGTTCTAGCAAATTCTGATCTAGTTTACAGTTTACTTTATCACAGACCAAGATACTATGTCTGAGGAGACGTTTTGTCAAACGACTGATTTTCACATTGTCAGTGAGCTCCTAATATACTGTACCACTCGATACGATCCATGTATAGCTGGTTCACTTAAGGTAGATTCTTGGATGAGCCATGTGCTTACGAGACGTTTGTTTGGCGGCCGCTGATTGGCTGGCATCGGGAGGTTGGCAGCTCCCGGCCAGTCAGCGGCCGCCAAACAAACGCCTCGTAGGCATAGGGCTCACTCAAGAATCTACCTTAAGTGAACCAGTGGTAGTTCAATTTATTTCCTTGTTTTAAGGTAATATCCAATTTTTAGTGAGTTTTTTTAATCGTCTGTAAAGTTAACGAAATCTATCACCAAGTTCTTGCCTCTTATTTATGATATTCTTGCAAGATCATGGTTTGGTTTTGGTTAACTTTGCCTTTCCTTTAAGGAAACTCAGTTGATTAAAAGATTCCAAATCATTTTCAGTTATCAGTGTAACTCAAGTTGAAATGAGGTGGCAATGTGGAGACACTTTAATTAATATGTATTCCGACGTGGAATATTTGCAAAGTATTTGCTGAAATGTAAAAGAGGGCCAGGTATTAATAAAAGGAATTAGCGAGTTCCAGGTCGTCTTGAGAGTTTTTTTTTTTTCTTTCTTTTTTTTCATCATGAGTCTTGTGGGTTTTGGTTTGTGAAATGCAAAGTGGAGAAAATTAATTTCCAAAATTAATTGGCGGTGCGTAGGACTCGGATCTCCCGAGAGCTGCTTTTGGATAGACCTTGTCGGACAGGGAATTTTATCTCCGCTGAACATATTCTTTAATTAATGATGGTTCAGCGCAGAGATTTATTCTATTTATGATATGTTTTGGGGTAAGTTGCAGCAGAGTTATTAACAACAGACGCGTGCATTTCAGATGAGCTCAAATCCTCCTGATCATGTAACTGTTAATGTGCTTGGAGTCTGTGAGACTATATATATATATATATATATATATATAATATATATATATATATATAATATATATATATATATACGAATTTATTTATAGTGTTAATTTTGGCATTCCATTGTATTATCTTGTGTGATTATATAGTATTTCCTTTCGTTTCTGTGGCTCTATCTTTATTTGAATAACTTCAGTAAAGCTACGATTCTGATAAGCTTGTATATTATATTCTTGTTCACTGAATTTCTTGTCAGTAAATTTACAAAGTTATGCATAAAACTAAACACCCCTATGCCATATATATATATATATATATATATATATAGATATCATATATATATATATATATATTATATATATATATATATATATATATATATATATATATATATATATCATATTATTAATATTTATATAAATATTATTATATATTATTAATATATATATAATATATATATACATAATAAATATATATATATATATATATATATATATATATATATATATATATATATATATATATATATATATAAAGATTTAAACTTGTATCCACAAATATGATGACCAGTGAATGTTACTTTCCTGTCAGGGAATTTTTCACCGCGTGAAAATGTCTGGAAAAGTATGAATGTATCAGAAAAAGGCCTTTCCTGGAAACATTTCCAAAATATTTTGGTAACAAGAATGAAAATATTGAGGTGCTGAGAAGCTTATTTAGGGAATAAAAAATCTTTAGTGATGAGAGGTAGTGAAACTTATTATTATTATTATTATGATTATTATTATTATTATTATTATTATTATTATTATTATTATTATTATTATTATTATTATTAACCATATTCATATGGGGTCATTGACTTGAAATTCAAGCTTCGAAAGAATCTGGTGTTCACTAGAAAGAAGTAACAGATGCTTTTCTGAAAT
This sequence comes from Macrobrachium nipponense, assembly GCF_015104395.2. Lineage (NCBI taxonomy): Eukaryota > Metazoa > Arthropoda > Malacostraca > Decapoda > Palaemonidae > Macrobrachium > Macrobrachium nipponense. The sequence goes on from NC_087212.1 coordinate 14,020,261, forward strand.
ACACTTATTATAAAAGAAAAATAAATTAACAAATAAATAAATTTAATTATTAAAATACAAGGACAAATGTATTAGGGAAGAAAAGAATAATGTAAAAATGCAGAAATAAAAGTAAAATAAAAAAGCGAAGTGAGTGAAACAGAAATGATAATAAAAAAAGTAAATTGTAAAAATACAAGAATTATAGGGTAGAAAAGTAATGATGAAATGTAGAGATAAAAGTAAAGAAAAAAAAGGCCAAGTGAATGCTACAAAAATAGTAAGGTTTTAAAAATGTAAGTAAATTATTAAAATACGAGATTTGTATTTGGATAGAAGTTATTATGAATTCTTATAAAACTGTTGAGATAGAAGCGAGTGCAACAGAACTAATTAAATAAGAGGCATAAATTATTAAAGTACAAAATTTGTTGTAGGGTAGAAGAAAATAATTTGAAAATGCAGAAATAAAAGTAAAAAAAATGAAAAAAGCCAAGAGAGTGCAACAGAAATAATAAAATGAAAAACGTCCAGCAGTTACACCTGCCTTGTTTGTCTTCCCTCTCAAACGATCCCGTAAAGTTCGGACAAATTGTGATGAAATTGGATGAATTTTGAGGAGAAAAGTGCAGCGAGTTTGAAAGGCTTTTTATTTTATTCTTTCCATAGGTTTGCGTTAGTTGGCGGTGCGTGAGTGTAATGTGGTTCAGATCTATAATTATCTTTCCGAGGTGAAATGAATTAAGGGAATTAATGTCATTAGAACGCGCCTGTGAAGAACGCCGGGAATGATGAGTGATTGACTTTATTGTTTAGCCACATTACAGAAATCATTTTTTTTTATCATCACCTTGTAGCGAAAGCGCGAGTAAGAGGCTGCGTCTACAAACCTACTCATTTATTCAAGACGACAAACAGACAGGTCAAGAACCCTCGCGAGCGGAAACGTAGCGACTGGCACGAGGTGAACAAAATACACATTAATTCACATTCAGCTGCGTTTGTTTGAGAACGGAAAATGGCACGTAATTCCATAGACAAGTCACGGCCATAGTTCTGATCAATATAGTTGGGAAGCTGACATTGTATTGCTACCAGTAAGAATGATATATTTGACGTAGCATGATCTAGGCGATAGTATACATTCAAAGAGTGTATGCTGTCGTCTGTCTCTTATACGTGCATGTCCAGCGTGTATGTCCGAAGACGTTCTCCTGTGAGAAGTGGGTGGCTTCCGAGTATGATTTCAGGCGGCCAAGGAAGATGGGCGATCGTGTAAGTCCATGTGGGACCATATCCCCAAAAATGTCATTTTTGACGAGATTGCGTTTGTACATCAAATCAAGTATTTAGTATAATGACTATGTTAGGTTTAGTATTGTATATGCCTACAAATACTAGTTACAAAAAATTCAATAAATCCTATCAAACAAGTATCTACGAGTGAAACTTTAAAGTGAACTAGTTTCACAATTTCCTTGTGAATAGACGTAGATCAAGGTAATGTAAGCGTATTAAAGTTTCGGGTTGCTCTTTATGTGGAATGGGTACTCTCTTTTTTTCCCTCTTGTAAACTCCGTCCTATTCGTCATGGTTAGTTTATTATTACATTGAAGAACCTACCATTGCCTTGTTCGGAGTAAATCTGTTCGCTGTTCCATTCTCCCCCCGGGCAATAGGGGATTCAGCCAGTGCTTCACATTTGTGGCTGTGTACGGAATGACTTGAGTGAATAAGTGAGTGAACGAATCATTTTAAGTTATATGATGTCATAAAAGGCCTGGTCGCTGACCTCAGTAGCTGTGTAATGAAGGGATTGGTGAGTCTAGAGGCAAAGCGGCAGTTTTCTAGATAAAAAAAAATGTAGTCTTTTATTCTATGCGATTTGTTCCCGTCCGTTTCAGCTCACCTTGTATGACTGTTTTTTCAAGAGCACCTTCTCACCCTTTTGGCGCCTACAGCCTTTGTTTTGACCCTCTGACACTCACACCAACCTTCATTTGCCATGTCCATTTGCTCTCAAAGTATGCGCAACTAAACTAGAACTGGTATGCGGGTAGGAGACATTAACATCTCCAGAATGCTAGGAATTGGTGTTAAATATTGTCGGATGAAAGAAGTAACCGACTTGCTTGCATGTTGATGACGTCATCATGTCCACCGATAGAGGTTTCTTGCTTCTATAGCTGGTTCACTTAAGGTAGATTCTTGGATGAGTACTATGCTTACGAGACGTTTGTTTGGCGGCCTCTGATTGGCTGGTAGTGGAAGGTAGGCAGTTCCCAGCCAATCAGCGGCCACCAAACCAACGTCGCGTTGGAATGGGGCTCACCCAAGAATCTACCTTAAGTGAACCAGCTATAGTAAGATCACGAGATTTGAAGTTCTTGAATAATCAGGATCCCACTTCATAATAATACCAGCAAATGTTCCCTATGCTATTCCTCTACTTAATCCAAAATATACAACATTTCAGCTTGCAGATTATTATTATTTCAGTAAATGAAACCTATGACATGGAGCAAGCACACAGTGGCCATTGACCTTGAAATTCATGCTTCCAAAAAAATGTTGGTTTCAACCTCCCACCGCAGACCCTACGCTGCAACAGTAACTGATCATTATATAGAGCCAGTGATTTTTCATCTCCCTGGGGGAGACGCAAACCCACGACTTCTGAGTGGCATACCACGACATTAACCACTATCCCAGCGGACCAGCTGATGTTCCTTGCTTTTATACTACATTGGCTCAAAACCTACACCGTTGGCTGGTTTGTTCGTAATTGACTTAATGTTACTTACGCCTGCCTCTAAGATTTGCTACAAATTTCAATGACAATTGTCCCCGTAGGGGTGCAGTTCCGTCAGTGGTCCTCATGCGGTGCACTGTACGCATTACTTGAGGTTCTTTACAGCGTGCCCTCGGCTCCTAGCTGCCTGCAACCACTTTCGTTCCATTTACTGTATCCCCTTTCATATCTCTTTCTTCATCTTACTTTCCACCCTCTCCTAACACTTGATTTATAGTGCAACTGCGAGGTTTTCCTCCTGTTACACCTTTCAAACATTTTACTGTCAATTTCCATTTCAGCGCCGAATAGCCTCATAGGTCCCAGTGCTTGGCCTTTGGCCTAAAATTTTATATTCGACTCAACTCAATTACAATTGCTTACTAAATTTTCTTATGAGGTTGATGGTCTACCCTCATCGCATACCTGTCTTCGAACAGACACCAGTGCATAAAATGCATGGCAACTTTGCACCACATTGCTCACAGGCAAATAGATATATTAAATAGTAAACATTCGAAACTAATGACTCTTGATTCAATTAACTGATCACGTGGCCAAGGGGAAGGGAATCAACACGAGAAGGACAGGGGAAGTTAAGGGATCAAAAAGGATGAAATAAGTTGAGGATACGCGACGCCAGAAAAAGGAGGTTATTGACGTTGGAGAAACAATAACCTAGATTTTCCTAATACGAAGGACCCTCTCTCTCTCTCTCTCTTCTCTCTCTCTCTCTCTCTCTCTCTCTCTCGTCAATAATTAAACGAATGTCTTTGATTTCTGATGGTGGTGGTAAGGGAGAGAGAGAGAGAAAGAGAGAGATTCTTTCTGATCGATAATGAAACCAATACCTTCGAATCCAGGTGATGTTGGTGAGAGAGAGAGAGAGAGAGAAGAGAGAGAGAGAGAGAGAGAGAGAGAAAGGGGGGGAATATCTGTTAATTAATTACATCTCCAGGACTCGTTAGCTGGCCTCCATTGTTTACCGCCGTAACCACAACACAGCTTTATGTATTCCAGCGTGACCTGCTTCCTTTGCATTTTATTTCGACTTCGATGCTTCACCCTTCCCTCTAATGGGTCATTCAAGTGGCTTCATTAGTCAGCGCTTGCAGACGCTTCAACTACGAATTATGTTCTAAATGATTCGTAGTAATTGTATTCGATGTATATCAGTTTTTTTTTTCTGTGCAGTATAGTACAGATAACAAAAGAAGGTTTAACATATATATATATATATATATATATATATATATATATATATATATATATATATATTATTAAGTGCGGCGCACTACGTATATATATAATAAATGTTGCGGATTTTATATAAGTAGATATCTCTTTCGCACGAATGATGACAAACATCAAATATATATATTATATATATATATATATAATATATATATATATATATATATATATATATATATATATATATATATAAGTGCGCGTATTATATATATAATAAATGTTGCGGATTTTATATAAGTAGACATCTCTTTCGCACGAATGATGACAAACATCAAATGTATTATTATTATTATTATTATTATTATTATTAAAAACGCCCTAACGTTTTATGGCAGAAGCCTAAAATGCAGTGAACGTACATACAACAACAATATACTGAAGAATGGAGTGGTAAAAAAAGGTAATAACATACATAAAAAGAAACAGACTCAACAAATATATGCATCCATAAACGGCAGTATTCCTTAAAACAAAGACAACATTGTAAGAAGCATTCAAAAGATATATATCACTGCTCTTCAGAAACCTCGTAATAGCAACGTCAATAATACGCAGGTTCTCAGAATTCAAAAAGTCAACATATCGGTATGGAAGCTGTTATTTTTCCTGGAAGGTGCAATTGACCCATTAAAAAAGATCCACAAACACCAGAAAGGAGGTATCGAAGATCTTGAGCTTTGCCGATGCTCTTCCCTCCGTCTTTGAAAGCCCTGGCTCACTCACTCCCCCCTCGCTGGCGGGGTCGTTTTCTCTCCGTTTTCTATAATTGCCGCTCCGGTTTTTCTTCGGTGTGACACTACCTATACTTCCTCCTCAACTGCGCCTGACTGGTAGTACTACGTCTGACTGGTACTAATGCTTCCACTTTTGACGTAGTTTATACAGACGTAGTAAGCAGGATTGTTACCTCCCCAAATGAAGCTAAGGACGTTTGTGTACTCAGCTTTGTCTGTCGTTTTTTTTTTTTTTTTTTTTTTTTCATATCACAAAAACATTATGCGTCTAGTTTTTATCTGCTACAAAGTATTTCGTCTACAAAAACTTGATGCGTCTAGTTTTTATCTAGTACAAAGCATGGCTTCTACTTAATATGTATATGGGCATATTCTCACGCTTTTACATATTCTTGTATGAAGAAGAGTCACAAAACTTGTATATGTGTGCATGCACATAACTAAGCGTATTGCAGTTACATAGCTGTGCATGTATACGCATTCCTTGATTTTGTCTTTTGTTTGTGCTCTATTTCTCTTACATTTCGGTCTCGCTTTGGTGAAAAGCTTACTTATAGCTTGTAATTTTTGATGAATTAGATACCCAAACTTTAGCGATGAATTAAGCAAGCGTGCCCGGCCGTAATGTCGAGAAATGTTTCAGAGAATGTTATCTCTCTCTCTCTCTCTCTCTCTCTCTCTCTCTCTCTCTCTCTCTCTCTCTCTCTCTCTCTCAATTTTTTCATTGTCCTGAAATGGAACAAATAATTTTTATTTTGGATGTTTTGTCAAAGTATAAAGAATTTTTTTTTCTGGTCGGGCCCTGTGGGCAAAATTCTCAGTAAAAGTTTTGCATCTCTGTTTATGTTCACATGTTTTTTTTTTTTTTTTTTGGTGATCAGGAATCATCATCGGAGGGCTTTATTAACTGTCTTTATTTTTTTTTTCGAAATGTAGGCCTACCCTCAATCCTCTTCTGTTGAGCCTTGAATTAATAGTGAATGCTGCTACTACTACTACTACTACTACTACTACTTAATACTACTACTACTACTCCTACTACTACTACTACACTACTACTACTATACTATAATAATAATAATAATAATAATAATAATAATAATATAATAATAATAATAATAATAATGTAATGATAATAATAATGATAATTGAGAAAAACACTATATTACGAGAGTTTATACAATGTTCTAAGGGCCCACAATAAAAAAAATGTTAAAAGTTTACAAAGTGTTTACAGATTATACACAGACTTTTAACAGTTTTACTATTGTGGACCCTTAGAACAAAATAATAATAATAATTTTTATAAAGGATCCTTTAACTTCCTTAAATATTTCTAATAACTTCTTTAAATATATCTAAAGATTTGTTACTGCACCTTCTCCTTTTCGTCGGTAGTACGTTGCACATTGCTCAAGATATTCCTTGACCTCGTGGTAAATTCAAAATCAGTACATTCTCAAAAGGAAAAATTGAAAGTTGTACATTGTAGAGTCAGCTGCTTTGATCAGTTATTCATCCCATCTGCCTTTGAAGTATGGATTTCTCTTCCTTCTTCTGTGTTTCTTGTGAATACTTATCGCATGTATTATGCTGGCTCATCCACCGAAGAGTGAAACATATTTTCTAAATTTTTGTCTGCTTTTTCTCTTATAGAATGTGAGATAAATTTAGTTTTTTTCCCACTGAAATATTTAACTGGGAATGGTAGTACTGATGAATGATGAAAATGGTGCTTAAAACAAATATTTTGTATATGATTAAAAAATGTGTGTAAAAAAAAATTAAACGCAGTCTTATTTTGCGTAATGAGTTCAATCTCCACGTACGTGGAGAATTATCGGTGAGATCGCACTACTAAATAAACATAATTCTGGTCGATATCAGAGACACTTTTACTATACGATTAAAAAAAAAGAAAGTCACAGAGGAGTACTGTAAGCGATTTGCTGGCTGCGTATTTTATGCACATGTTCATATTTTGCTCTTTTCACGTTACCTCCAATTTCATTGTACGTACCTCACTTGTATACATGAGAAGACGTCTTATTTTAGCGCGCGCACACGACCCCCCCACCCAAAAAAAAGAAAAAAAAAATGCGGAGTTACCCTGAGGTTATTTTGATCATCTGGCGCCATGCGTTTTCTCCCTTCGCAGAAATTGGGTTCACTTGTTTTTGAAAATGATCCCTTCTCGGTTAATTAATGGTTCTGTTTTCACCCGAACGATTGGCGCACACAGCCGCTGGTCGTTTGTAGTTTTATGGATTGCGATATTGGGAAGCCGAGACTTCTTTTTTTTTCACGGATCAATAGCGAGCGTTTTTATTTGCTTCATTTCGTACTTTCCATCCGCCTCCTCCTCCTCCTCCTGCCGTTTCGTTTGCTTTATTTCGTACACTCCGCTGTGTCTTCATTTTTTTTTGCCTCTTTTGTTGATTTATTATGATAATTGCTCTTGCAAAAAATATTTTGTGTTGTATGCCTAAGAGAAGTACAATTAACCCTAGAAATTGTTATTTTCTAAAGAAATTCATTCAACTTTTAGGATAAATAAAATTATGTATGTATATATGAGTATATATACATATTTGTGTGTATATATATATATATATATATATATATATATATATATATATATATATATCAGTTTAATATGCCGTGTCTATATATATAAATATATATATATATATATATATATATATATATATATATATATATATATATAGATATATATATAGACACGGCGTATTAAACTGGGAGCAATTGCTTATACACACACACACACCACACACACACACACACACACACACACACACACACATATATATATATATATATATATATATATATATATATATATATATATGTACTAGATAGATAGATAGATAAATAAATTTACACATATATATGTTTGTGTGCACGTTTCCGTGTGTATTTTGTATAATTGTATGCATTTGTGCATGTTTAGCGAACACTTGCACGCAGATGTGCTGAAACCTGTACATGATTTCTTTTCAAACAGCCTCTCCGAAACTCGTTTCCAAATATTTGTTGAGATTCGACGTGGACCTGCAGCTGTTAAGTGTTTTTATCATCAAAGTTTCCATCGTTCTGCTCCAACATTTCTACCCTATCGTTATATTTCCTCATTTATTTTGTTGTTGGTATTTCCGCTTTTAGTTGGTCTTGCTTTTTTTTTTTTTTTTTTTTTTTTTTTTTTTTTTTTTTTTGTTTTTTTTTTTTTTTTTTTTGTCCACATCGTTTCCTCTCTTTACATTTAATCCAATTACAGCGGATCTTTATATCTCTTTTCCTTGTTTCATGTTCCTCGTCTGTTGATGATTTTCTCTTATCCTAGTTCGTTTCATTTAAGTTCTATTTTGTTAAGCATTGCATATCCTCCCTACGTTTTATTGCAATCTTGCTGTTTATCCTTTTTTTAGTGTTTACTGTGTATTCCTTTCTGTCAAATGCAAAGTAGTATATTTTCTTTATTTTCTTTCATTTCCTATTGTTTTCATTTCAGTTGATCTCATCACTTGTGTGCGTACTTTAAGCTTTTGCTATTATCTTTCTTCTTTTTACTTCTATCAACTGCGTATTTTGTAACGCTGTTGATGGCATCAGGTCACCTGTCCAAATACTGACCAGAACCAGTGCCCATCGAGAGAGACTAGGAACGCTATAAACTCATTATTCCCTTTTATGTAAAGTCTGGAGGGTGGAGATTTTCGGAAGATAAAGCATAGGAAAGGAATGAGTGTCGGAATTTTACCAAGGCGATGAGGACGATAATGATTGGGATGATTTTTTTTTTTTTTTTTTTTTTTCCAGCCAAATGAACCTTCACATGACACTACTTTGATATTTTTATTCGTCAACCTCTTTTATATATTTTTAGATGCGTGTGTGTTTATTTTATTTTGACATTTTACCATTTGTATAAAATTTCCCTTTGTTGACACATGAACATTTTAATTGTTTTTCTTTTGTCTACTCTTTCTTTGATCTGCCTTTTACTTTTTAATTACGTTTATATGTAATTTGGAAGTTGGTTTGACGCTTTTGTCAGGATGCATAATAACTATTATTATTCGACACTATGTATCGCAGTTTTATCATTATTATTAATACCCACCCTTCCTTATTTCTGATTTAGATGGTATTGTGCATGTTGGGGATTGGTGATTATTTCTTCCAAAATTTAGTAACTTAGATTTTTTAAAAATTCCAGGTTAATTTAAAAATAGAAATCTTCAGTTTTTTTTCTAAAGATCTGGTCTACAGAATCTATTAAGGAAATTAGAAGTATTATTAATATTGCACAGTGTGTTATATTGCTGATTTGCGCAGTGTGCTTAATTTAATTATTTTTAATGCTCTCATTTATCCCAATTTTGCTCTGAGCTTGATATCAACCTTATATTTAACTTTTTTTTTTCTCTCTTTCTTTTTCTTTTTGGTAGCGGAGGAGTTTGTTAAAAGTCAGTCAGAATATTAACAGTTTTTTCTGTAGATTTCGGGAACTATGTGATCTCGAAGTCTGTGTTAAATTGTTGATTTACGCAGTATGTTTAATTTTATTATTCTTAATGCTCTCCTTTGCCACATTTTTCCTTTGATTTTATACTGTTACTTTTTTTTCTTTCTTTTTTTTGGTTAAAAGTCAGTCGGTCATATATAGAATATTCGCAGTTTTTTCTGTAGATTTCAGGAACTATGTTATCTCGAAGTCTCTGATCTTCCGAATTCTTATCAGGACTCATATTGATTAAAAGCCGAGGGTGATACGACACGTCGGCTTCATGAGGCTGTATTTCACCACCACCCAATTTGCTTAAAACCCTTCGCTTGTCAACTCATCCCAAACCTTATTAATCTTTGAATCCCCCTGTTATACTTTTTATTATTACGATAAAGATAATGCTCGTTATAATATATGTCTTACAGCGATTCTGCCCTAAAATGGAAATATCAGTATCTGCAAAATTTTCGAAATTGAGATATGCCACCTATTGGGCTCGTGAAACACTAATACACAAGTTACTGCAGTTTCAGAACGATTCTTCAATGCTTTCCACGAGTATTTAGGGGCACCCATTTGCAGTATCTGCAAAACCAGAAGTAAGACATGGGAAAACTGCACCATTTTTCTCAGTTTTTGTATTTTTGAAGATACTGCAGTCTTCCATTTTAGAGCAGATTTGTGGATATCTGCAGTGATTGCATCCAGCGTAATTATAGTACTACTGTTAATATGGAATGGTAGGACAGATAAAATTGAAACTCTGTCTTGACTGTATTTTTCCTTAATCTCCGATCTCTTTCCTCAGTCTCCTATTTCTCATTCTCTCTCTTTCCTCTGTCTCCTATTTCTCTCTTTTATTGGTGGGCAGTATTTGCAGGTGTATCGGTATAGAGATTTTTTGCCCAAGTAAAATTTTGTACCAAATTTTATTATTATTTGTCTAGAAATATGGACGTAAATAGTGGTAAAAAGATTAATGTGGGCTAAAGCGTGGTTTAGAATGATTTTAGATAGTTTGGTCTCGCGAAAAGATTAGAGGTAGGTGGTTTGGTTTAGGGATGTTTAGAGTTTATGATTTGCAGGGTTAGGAAGGAGGGACATAGATAAGCCAAAAAGTGCTAGAAAGAGTGATTGAAAGAGATGTTTGAAAGGAAGGTCCTTATAACTAGAAAGCTTGAGAGTGTTTTTTGAAGATAAAAATGGCTGCTGCTGCTGTATGTTTTTTTTTTTATTTATTTATTTTTTTTTGTCAATCCGAATCTTTTAGGAGAAGTTGGCTAATAGTGAAAAACTCTCTCTCTCTCTCTCTCTCTCTCTCTCTCTCTCTCATTAAACCCTGCCGTTGCATGGACAAGAAGAAAAAGTTTCCATTATTTAAAAACTACTATAAACGAGTCACTTCAAATCCTGTGTGACTTAGGAATAAAGTGGCTCTTACTAGATGCTATATATTCAGCTGGTTTGTTATTTATCGAGAGGCTGACGGGAAACGCGGTATTTCATTTCTTGCACTGCCATCAGGTTTATTCACAGTATCTGGACTTGGCCGTTCTTGTGCTGGAAACGACACCACTTTCGAGTTGGCTCTTCCTCTCGGGTATCGGAAGTTTCGCTTCTACCCCGGTTGAGGTTGCCAGATGTTTACGACCGGTTTTTTTATGGCTTATCTCAGGTTCAGCTTCGCCAGGCTGCACACTTGTATGTACGGCAGCAGTTCACTTTACATTATTGTTACTGGCACAAAAAAATCATTTATGAGCTATAGCCATTATTCAAATCGTATTTATAGTTGCGTTTATCGATCGTCATCTTGCCTCATCTGGAACGCTTTGATGGTTGCGTTCGTAGTGTTATTTCGCAGGTTAGAGCTTATATGATGTCTAGTATAAAGTGTTTAATGTTGATTGACGATATCGCAACTTTCTTAAGAAATAATATTTCCTCACTAAGTTAAACGAAACCGAATATCCCTTGGCCGAACTTTCTGGCAGCGCCGTACGATATCTTGTCACCGAGCAGCCAGGCAGCCAGGCATCATTGCACAGCTCCAGTGCCAATCATTCGTGCTCGCAGCTCCCACTGGTATGGATCTATAATAAAGCTCCTGCTATCGGCACGATCTTCATTGCAACCCTACAGTTGATTTGTATTTATCTGAATAGTGGAAAAAGTTCACGTAGCAATAAGGATTCTTTTTACTGTTTTGAGATTCTTGAATAAGGTGATGAACGAGGGAGAATGGTAAATAAGGATGCAGATTTACATTTCAGTGGCGTAAAATGAACGCGAGAGAAAGTTTTGTGTTAATGATAATTGTTTTAGCAAGTATCTAGTAGAAAATCAGTACAAATATCTAAAGGTGCAAAGCGTCTAAGATTCAAGGAATACTAATTGCTTCTCTTACAAAAAAGTTACTTTTTTCTTACGTTGTTAAAAAAATATTAAGGTTGCTTATTGCTTATTGGCGATGTTTTTCAATGCTGTTTGTGTATCTTTTCAAACCCTGAAAAATTTTTATATCCATGTCGTTTGCTAGGATCGGTATGCAGTTTACGGTGAGGACCAATATGCAAATTTCTCCATATTCTGACTACCTATTATAGTCAATTGAATTTTTAGGCATTTACCTCAATGGGGCAGCGGAGTGGCCTATCTTACTTTGTGCGTGAACAAGATAATTATTCCTCCCCCTAGTGCTCCATATGTATGTCTGCATATATGTGCATGTGGATAAAAGGCTTGAATTTTATACGTCAAATTCTACCGTCAGAATCGCAAGAGTAATAAACGATCTCAGGTTCTAATAGATTATTATGATTCGCAGATTAAACTTGGTCGCGGCAACCTTTCAGAGATTTGGAGACTATTATAATTAAGCTATCGGAAAATCAAGACTAAGTAAGACGTAGTCTTTCTTATTTTCACTACGCGTAGCTCAAGAAGCAAGAAGACAAATTGTTAATATTCATTTTATCGTGCTAATTATTACTTCATATTGCGATTTTTTAATGGGTTTTGATACGATGTTGCAGCTGCCCTAATTAGATTGTCTGTAGTTAAGGTAAAATTGAGAATATATTAATGTTTTTTTCTTTGTTTACTAAGTAGCAGCCTTTAAATATTAAAACAGTCACATCGTATAATTACTGATAATGGTAATGATAAGGTAATGATAAGGTAATGATAAAGTAATGATAATGGTAAAGTAGTGATACCACAGTAAATGTTAATGGTTATCGTCTTTAGATCCGTACAAAGTTTTTCGTTATATTTTGTTTAAAGTGTTGTTTTCCACTTCCTTAATAGAGAGTCCTTTTTTTGAAATTCCTCTTTTTGCTGGAACATAAAATTTCCTCTCTGTAAATCTTCTAATGTTCCTGGGGATGAAACTCCTATGTTTTAGTTAACGGTTTATGTTGAATCATGTAACCCTATATCCTTGAAAGGCAAGGCTAAAGCCTTTCTTTGGGGCTCAGCTTCCCACCCCTACCCCCTTCTCTCTCTCTCTCTCTCTCTCTCTCTCTCTCTCTCTCTCTCTCTCTCTCTCTCTCTCTGCTCGGATTTGTCCCTCACCAAGGAACGGGGTTGCCCGTCTCATTTTTATCTAACATTTGCTGATATTTTCAACTTTGCACAGGTGATACTTATATATATATAGATATATATATATATATATATATATATATATTATATATATATATATATATATATATATTATATATATATATATATATATATATATTATATATATATATATATATATATATATATATATATATATCTCCAACATAGACCAGTTCCTCCTAACAGGTGGACGGTTGCAGAGATGAGCAAGGAAGTGGTCACTGACATATTCATATTTAAACTTCTGGTATCGGTATCAAATCTCCTGTGCAGAAATCTTCCATATCGTTAGTCGTTTCACACACCTTCACCGACCACCCCCCCCCCCCCCCCCCCCCATCCGCCGTAGGGAAATTGTGTAGACAGTGCATAAACATGGTGCACTGTAGGCATTACTTAAGGTTATTTGGAGCGTCCCTTAGGCCCCTAGCAGCAACCCCTTTCATTCCTTTTTACTCTACCTCCCTTCATACACTTCTTCCTCCATCTTACTATCCCCACTCCTGAAAGATGTTTCATAGTGCAACTGTAAGGTCCTCCTCCTGCTACGCCTTTCAAACCTTTTTACTCTCAAGTTCCCTTTCAAATGACTTCATGTTCCTAGTGCTTGGCCTGTGGCGTACATTTCATATTCTATTCCATTCCGTATAAACCTTCACAGAAAGCTATCGGTCCATACAGCGGTTTTTGGGCTTTTTCACGTTTTTCCTAATACTTCTGATTTACACACATTGTCCCCAGCCTTCTGTCCGCCATTCCTTCCACATGGCTGGACCATCTCAAAATAATTTGACCCAGTCTTTCACTTTTGCGGGCGTTTTTGTCATTTCTGTGCACCGCAGAAACAGTTCTTCTGAATAGTTTCAAACTTTTTCCCTTTCATTTACAACAAACATTCAAATTTTGTCTTCCATTGACACTGAAAGTTTCCTACAATCTTTTGCAGACACCCTGCTGCCTTTCTTTGCGTTCCCTGCGCGACTCATCTCCTCTCTACTTTTTTTTTATTCCCAAGTACGTACGAGTATATGAGCTCGAATCAAAAGCTTTTACATTGTTCCATCATCTTGGTTTCTTTTTATCCTAATTCTTGATTACCTGGACGTTCAAGCTTTTCGTCTTGAATACATTACAGACCATCTCTAGTCTCTCCTGCTTCTCTTCGCCATCCCTGTTGCTACTTTGTCATCTGAAATCGTCTCACCATTCCGCACTTATTTCAGTCATCTTATCCAATATATATATATATATATATATATATATATATATATATATATATATATATATATAGATATATATATATATATATATATATATATATATATATAGAGTAGATATAGATAGATATATATATATATATGAGTAATCGCATCACCGTGATTCATATATACGCATTAAACTACATATGCCCTTAATATCTAATCGCTAATACCTCTACCGAATTATCGGAATTAATATATTACCATATATGTTCACTGTACGTCCTGATTTCTTCCTTTCTAGGTTCGCGGCCGGGAGCCGACGAAATTATTTCAACAAAAAAATTTCCCTACGGTTAACATATATGAAAATATATAATTCCAAGGTAGAGCGAATTAGATATTAAAAGGGATTTGTAGCTTAATGCGTTATCATATATATATATATATATATATATATATATATATATATATATATATATATATATATATATATATATATATCACACAGGATGAGAAAAAAACAGAATGTGTAAATACGTTTTCCTGTCAATATAATATACTAGAGCGGTATCTGGACACGATCGTAGAAAATACCCAGCGAAAACGGACTCAGGGAAAGAAGGAAATACAGGAATAAATTCCAGAGGAAAAGATAGAGCACATGGAAAAATGCACGCGGAGGCAAAACTGCACACTTTATGCATGCAGCTATGCATACTTCAGTGTGCTCAATGGCTACAGGAAAAGCATGTGTGCCTAGGGAAAAAATCCTTGCTATGTGGAATAAAATATGGAAAGCCTTCGTTACAAAGAGATAGGGGATTTTATTCCTTTTTGAGTAGTTAAAAGATATCAACAATTGGGGGCATAATATTATAGAAATCATTACTTGGCATGTTTGCCCTTAGGTAGAAATAAATCTAGCCTCTTGTTGGATTTATACCGGATCATAGTGATAATGAAATCAGTAAAAGTAACCTTGAACAAGGCAAAAGCACAACTAGAGTTATGTTGATAAAACTGCGAGGTTTTCCTCCCGTTGCAACTTTCAAAACCATCTTTACCCTCATTTTCCCTTTCAGCACTGAATAACTTCATAGGTCCCAGCGCTTGGCCTTTGGCCTTTATTGTATATCAGTATACAATTCCAGTTTCGTATTTTCAAGGTATTTTCATTTTTTTTCATTCTTCGGTTACACGATGTCATGTAATCAAACCTTTCCTAATAGCTATAACCAAAAATAAATAAATAAATAAATAAATAGAAAATAAAAAATAAAATAAATAAAAAGACCTAAAAAAAATAGATAAATAAAAAACCTACGAAGGAGAATAAACTCCCCTTAAGATGCGATTATGACCCTCATCGTGCCGAACGTGATATCGATCAGTGGCCGGCCATTAAAACTTCTTAATGACCCGAGGAAGTAAGAGAAACTCGTATTCCTTCCACGATTAATGATCTGACGAAGTAAGGGAAGTTCCTCATATTCCTCCGTAGAGAAGCAGGCTTTTTTTTTTTTTTTTTTTTTTTTTTTGTCAGTAGTCTTGTTTCCCCTCAAGCCTTGACTGCATAAATGTCAAAGAATCAAGATATTGAAACACTCTTACTTCTTCAGCTTTTCTTAAATCTTAGCCTTTCCGTCTGTCGAGAGAAAGTTTTTTTTTTTTCGTTTATTTTATATCCTTCACTCTCTTATTTCTCCTATCTTAGGCTCTGCATGGAAAAAAGGCACCCGTAGTATTGACCTGTGAAGGTCATGTATAAAAAACGAAGACTGTTATGGTTTTCTTTAGTTATTGCATGAACAAGTTTTCACCTGATCGCTTGATGAATCACAAAGTCTTTGGTAATCCTTAAATGGTTTCATCCTCTTCGTTTGTTGTTTTCAAGGTTTGATTTTAGTTATTGTACTTAACTTCGTGAACTAATCTCCTTATTGTCGTTCAGGGACTTTGGAAGACCAAAATTGTGCTGAAAACATCCGTTCTAATTTAGGAGTTCCACATTGCCATAAGTTTGCCTCTTCTTTTTAAGAAATCTGAATTGGAATTTGTCCTAAGAATTAGAAACTTTATGTTTTCGGTGTGTTTCCGCTTATTTCTGTTTTAATTGTGATTTGACAGTTTTAACCCGACAACTCGCCATTACTGGGTTTGTAATTTATCAAAGAGTATTTCCTTTTGTTTACTCTTTAATAAAGACATGTACTGGATTGCACGAATTATGAAACCGTAAAATTTGTGAACTGAACAACTAACTTGTTAATTTTGTATATTGAGAAACTTTCATCGCAGATTCAGATTTTCGCAATGTGAAAGTAAAAAAGAAAATAAATATATTAGAATATACATACCTTCATTAGCGGGGCACTTTCATCTGATTTTTTATGAACGTTAGCTCTAAAGTTTCTTAAGTTTTAAGTATTCAGGAATTCTTGTAGGTTCCTGACAACTGACCAATTTCCTCATTCTTAAGTGTTCATGAAGATGATTTCCTATGTCCCCTTAACATCGTTCATGAAGATGACCAATGTTCCTCGTTGGACGAGTGGGTTACGTGCTCGCCTACCGATTTGGTAGTCCGAGTTCGCTTCCCCGCTCTGCCGACGAGTAATCAGAGGAATTTATTTCTGGTGATTAGAAATTCATTTCTCGATATAATGTGGTCCGGATCCTACAATAGGCTGTATGTCCCATTGCTAACTAACCAATTGGTTCCTAGCCACGTGAAAATATCTAATCCCTCGGGCCAGCCCTAGGAGAGCTGTTAATCAGCTGAGTGGTCTGGTTAAACTGAGATATACTGAAGTTTGAAGCTGACCATCCTGTAGTTTCTATGTTGTTCTTGGATCTTTTCTTGAGTTTCCCTGCACCTCTTCTAAAATGGATCTTAAAGCTGACTGCTTCTGTACTCGTAAAGAACTAGATTAAACTTCAATAAAGGATCGATATACTGTTACTGAGACCTTGTTTCGCTGAATGGTTATGAAAACGGGAAGTTTTTTTGAAACTGGCGTTGGTACTCAATTCGGCGATCAATTCGTGAATGTAATATCGAAAGCTGTTCTTATCCTTTGGATCCTCCCCCTCACAGGGGTTATAGTGGAACAGGAAATTGACAGGCGACTTTTTATTCAATAGAATTATCTCCCCTTGCAAGGGAAAACAAAAACTTTGTCCTACCCCTCGGATAGGAAATAATGCCCGAGTTCCCTTCGCCATCGTAAAAAATGTTGGAAAATATGGACTTCTTGTATCGGTAGAAAATTGAAGCATCCCATTGTTACACACACACACACACACACACACACACACACACACACACATATATATATATATATATATATATATATATATATATATATCATATATATATATATATACACGTATATACAACCTAAAAAGAGATGCAGGCATCTCAGCTTTGTAAAGAGGAGAATAACAAATTTTAAGCCCTCCTTTAACGGTAATAAAAAAAAATCTGAGGTGGAAAAGTGTCGGCATTTAGTCGTTAAACGAACCTACGTTTTTCCAGTGAAACAGGTTTAACGCAGCATCCCTCTCACCCCTAATAAAAGATGAAAACTAATGACCACTTGACATTCTGTAGTTGAAAGAAAATACCATTTTTCTCATTTTTAGTAAAACCATAAGCAGAGGCCGAAATTGTTAGAATTGTCTTAATAGCTAAGACTGGTATTTCATTTTGCAAACTGGAAATGTAAGTAAAGGAAACTGTCAGACTATACTCTGTTTTTTTTCCATCTGTCCATCCGCCTGTGGTGTTTTCGCATGGTAACACTGCATCCCGGGCTTTAAATAGTTACGTTAAGTGTAAGTTTTAGGTGAATAAAAGGATATCTGGGTGAACATTTGCAACTGAAAAGTGTTTTAATAATTTACTGTATGCGAATTACACCGTTAATATTCGAAATAGGATATTATTTAAAGCCCGGAACTCAGTGTTACCATGCGAAACACCACAGGCGGATGGACAGATCGAAAAAAAACAGAGTATAGTAAGAAACTGCGCGGTTTGAATGATTTATTTTGTCCAGTTTTAGAGGATACAGATATTCGTATGATTTTACTTATTTGTGTGTTGATTTTCACATTTCTTAACATCATTGCTTATACTTGAGTGAATATATTCGTTCTCTAGTGTATTCGTTTTTAGACTCCCTAAATCAGGAGAAAATTGCATTCTGTCGAGAAAAAGGTAGTATTTAGTTTTTAGTTCATTGTATATTTTCACTTTGAATGTATAATTGTGGAACAAAGTAAAGTATATTTGCATTTTGTTAGTGTATAATTGTCTCTTCCTTGCCCGTTTTTATTTATTCCTATATTGATTTTTCATTTCTTTGTTTTTTCTTTTGTGAGCATTGATTTTTGTGAAAACCTTCTCTTGATGCGAAATAATTCTCGTTGCTTGTAATTATAATAATAATAATAATAATAAAATAATAATAATAATAATAATAATTTATTTTTGTCATCTTTATTATGGTCATGATACCCATTGTGATCAAGTCTTTTTTTAAACTCTTCGATAGAATATATATAATTAGGAGTTGACTGCTAAGGAACAGGCGCTCTATTCTTTGAATATATTTCACATTCCAGTTTGTCCGGAATCCTGACGTTCCCCAAATTCCCAGATAAGTGACAGCCGAGGATGGGGTCTTGAGGGAGATCTTAGAATAAATGATTCCCAGGTGATTAAGACAAATGAGGGAGACAGAGTCAATTGACAGACGAATTAGCAGTCGGTGACGGGAAGGGTGGAGAAAAGGAGTTAAGAGGGAGACACAGGGAGATTAAGAGAGAGAGAGACAGATCGGACAAGCTGAAAAGGAAGGTGACAGAAACGCACAGGAAAATGTTGGTTTTATGTCATTTTTTACTTAGTCTTGAATCGTCGGAATGTTTTAGTTTTTTCTTTGGTTTATGAAATATAGTATGTTCATTGTAATGCCTTAATAAATATATATATATATATATATATATATATATATATATATATATATATATATATATATATATATATATATATATATATATATATATATATAGTTTCATACATGGACAGTGTGTGACCTTCATAGTTATAAATACGCGTAAAAATACACATAACATTCCCATTTAACTTTAGAAAAATATAAAGATTATCAAATAAAAAAAAGATTGAATTGTAAAACGCGAGACAAATAACCCCAGAAATAGGTAATAAATGGTATTCTGAGAGAGAGAGAGAGAGAGAGAGAGAGAGAGAGAGAGAGAGAGATTATTCTGGGATTGAGTCTCGTACAGAAATCCATTGTTACCTTACCTATGAAAGGTGCCGTAAATATAGATTCTTTTAACGGTGATCTCTCTACTTACATCAAGATATGTGTGTGTGTATTTGTATATATGTATGTGTATTTACGCACCCATGTAAGTATTTTTGTAGACGCTCATATGTTTATATATGCATCTGTTTGGTGGCTTAAATTCTCGTGGTTTTTTTAGAATTTTTGGAACAGTAAGCTGCTTTTATTTTCATTGTTCGTTTATGATCATCTATAAATAAATGCTGAAAGCTGCGTTTTGCATCATCGATAAAGTAATATCCTGCCTATTGAAGTGTCAGTGTAATAAATTCCATTTTTAATAAAAGGCTCATCCATCGCTGATATTCTCTTTTGTTTATTGATGCGATTTATTTTCAGTTTCGAGACTGAAAAAGAGAGGGTGTATTTCAGGCGTGATTGAGTGCTAATGGTTGTAATGTATATATGACCATCATGAGATTAACCATGTTCGTTGTAATCTTTTAGTGGATTAACCTCATCTCTGTCAACCTTTTAATAATCATGTTCTCTTTTAATGGGATTTCATTCATTTTAACGACATGGATTTTTGCTCCCTGATCGACAGGGAAGTTATACGTGATGCTAAATTTTCATGATTTTTCATCATGGGATTTCCAGGAGTCTAAATTCACCTGCTTTCTTCTTCATCTTTTCAGTTTTATTATTTATTTTTTACTATAAATCTCCATATGAAGTATCTCATTAAATCTAAGGAGATTTGCAACGATATTCGAGGAGATTTGAGTCTTCGTTATTAAAGTTTAAGTAGATTACTAAGACATTTCTAGACTACTGGACTGAACCTAACGATTTTGTTCTTCAAGAAATGTTGGAAACTGGAGTCAGTCAGTGTTTTAAGAGGATGTTCTTTCTCCTAGTAGGAGGAACCATTAGGACAGGATGAAAAGGATAATAAAGAAAGCAATGTATTTAGGGACATGGAGAGTATACTGAAGGCGAACTCTACTGAATCAGTTGAAGAGACCGGCTGCAAGAAGGAGGAAAGGGGTTAAAGGTAAACGAATGTGTGATTATTATTATTATTATTTTATTATTTTTTGCTTTTTGTCGATCACATTCATCCTATTCGACGTCGATTTTTTTGTATAGTGTGGGGTTCCGGGTTGCATCCTGCCTCCTTAGGAGTCCATCACTTTTCTTACTGTGTGCGCTGTTTCCAGCACACTTTTCTTCATGAGTCCTGGAACTACTTCAGCATCTAATTTTTCCAGGTTCCTTTTCAGGGATTATTATTATTATTATTATTATTATTATTATTATTATTATTATTATTATTATTATTATTATTTATTATTGCGAAAACGTCTTTCCAACCATTTCGGTTAAAAATCGTTTGCTGCAAAAGCAGAAATATTTTTGTTTTTACTCTTTTTTTATTCTCATTATTGCATATTTTCCTGCGGCACACAATGGTTAAAGTAAGTGGGCGATGTTTATCTCTCATTGATGCTGAGAAATACTAAAAGGTCAAAAGGATACTTTTTCTCTTATGAAAGAAATAGGTCTGGCTCAGTGGACGACTTTCCTACCATTCAGAAACACGATCGATGTAAAAAGTTAAAAAAAAAAAATCCAATGAAGCCTAAATCAAGAGAACCCATTAACATATTCCCAACACCTTTGTGATTCTGAGCAGTAGGTCAGACAGAACACCAGATGTAAAAGTGGGTAATACTACATCGGCTAGAGGTTTCCAGGAGCTGCCTCGTAAAAGTTCTTTTGAGGAGAAACGGTTCCCGAGGAAAGGAGACACAAACACAGCGGACGGATGTCCCGAGATAAATGAGGAGACATTCCTTCGCGGGCGACGTGTTCCGAAAACAGGAAGGAATAAAGGCTGGAGGCAGGAGTCAGTGAGGATATTAAGTGAACGTAATTATTCAGCGGGACACTCTCTCTCTCTCTCTCTCTCTCTCTCTCTGTGTGTGTGTGTGTGAGCTCGTCCCTTAAAATCCAATATACTCTGTTGACCAAAACAGTGAATTAGATATAATTAATAGATTGCTGTGAGTAAAGAGAGAGAGAGAGAGAGAGAGAGAACACCCGATGTGAATATTAAATTATACCGTCAAAACGGGTATTTAGTAATACTATTCATAGAATATTCATGGGACAGTGATGAATTGTCACTCAGATTATACCACTGATTACATTAGATGTTGGCAGGGGTAGCACAATTCAGTTGCTCTTTAATAATGCAATCATATCTCGTACTTTGCTTTTAAATAATTTTCTCCTATCATTCTTCAAGTTTTCTTCAAAGTGTGGAGTATAGAAAAGGAGAGGAAAATCACTCAAATACTCATATTACGAAAAGATTATATATATCATGACGTAAACGTTAGGTGTTCAGCAAAGCAATTTATGTAATGCGTATTTCCAAATACATTGGTTTCCTTCCTTGAGGAGAGAGAGTGGGCGCGAGAAAAACCTCAGTTTGATTGATAACTCCACTACGAGAGAGAGAGAGAGAGAGAGAGAGAGAGAGAGAGAGAGCAAACATTAAACTTTCATGAAGAGTCAGGTCACTGCTCTAGCACCCTGGTCTCCCAGGAATGAAATTGCACATCTACTGCTGCTGTCTGGTAACTCTTGACGGCACAAATGGACTTTTGAAAGTTCCAGCCGAGTATGAAAACGTTTAAAGAGTCTCAAAAGAGCCAGACTGGGGAGCAAGAAGAAGTTGGGGAGGCGAAGTGTGATGGGCCAAGAAATGTTCGGATCAACCAACGTTCGAGATTTATGACGTTTCTCCTCCCCTGGGAGGAGATGGCAAGGAAGGCGAAAGATAACTTAGAAGCTTCTGAGAAATAATTTTTTGTTTTATAAAAAGCAATTTTTTTTAGGTGTATGTTCTCCTTGTACGTGTATATGGATAAAAATGACGTGTAAGTTTATGGTAGACACGTTCATAGACTCAGATTAGATTCTTTAAAATACCTCTTTTGAGAAAGACGCGAGTTAATGAAGCTGCTTTAATTATATATATTTTGCGTCGCAGCGTAAAAGGTAAGGTAAAATATATTTTTTTTTCTACTGAGTATTTTCTTACTGCTTCAAGAAGATTTATTCCTGTAAGTGATGTTGATGAGTTTACGGGATAAATCGTTTTGCCAGAGAATGGATGCTTCAGAAAAGTGGATATGCGATAGAACATTCAAATTTTACCCAAAAAAATTTTATCCTCTGTAAGCAATTTGCACTATTAAAGATGATTTATTATTTGGATTTCGCAGATGCTTATTTTACTACTAGAAAAAACAAAATAAATATGGATTGTGAATAATCTTCGATTCAAATTTTCTTCACGGTATTTCTTAATGTAATTGTGCAAGGTTTATTCTTACATTTTTCGCAAGCAGTGGGGAGGAAACCTCAAATTTTTCGCTTGACTAATAAACTTTTTGCATAATGCTCCATGCAGCTAGATTAGACTACGAAAGCATTTGAAGAGTTTACTAAATAAATCAAACTTTTGTAGACAGACCAATAAACTTTTAATATATTTTAATGTCTGGTTCAGTTTTCTTCTTTGTCTTTAAACTTTATCAGAAAGTTTTTTTAAAACAAATATTTAAAGACTTTTTGAAATTAGTCATCATCGTACACTTAACTTTGATGCCAGCTGTTTTCTCATAATTAATAGGAATTTTGATACCGTTTCAACACTATTTCCCCTGAGACCAGCCCATTGATCCAACATCGGATCTGCACTTGGGAACTGGGAACCTGTGCGCTCAATTGTCGTTATCAGGTACCTGAAACCTGCCACCAGATGGCGTCTTTGGTAAAAGGAAAAACCTACTTATAAAACCTCTCTTTTGCCTCACCAAATAGAGAGGTAGGGTGACAGAGTGGTAGAGAGATAGGGTGAGAGAGTGGGAGGCCATCCAATTACTCCTCTTTCATTAGAGTTAATTACCGGAACATTTCTTTTCCACCTTATCTGATTATCTGCTCCGAACGGATAATTTCCACTGGTGATGGAGTTACTCGGGTGCTAATTGGTCAGCGCTTTTTTTTTTTTTTTTTTTTTTTTCTTTTTTTTTTTTTTTTTTTTTTTTTTATACAGACAGGCACTCCTCTTCCGGTAAACTTAACTGAGTCGTCTACCCTTAGCCATACCAGCGCAGTTTTTCCCCTTATAAGTAAGGCCGAGATATTTTGGCTGACGAAATGATTAAAGATAGTATCAATTGCAAAAGCGCCATTTAGAACTTCAATTGATGATGTTTTCATCATCGTCCTTGTATTAATAGTTGAATATTTGTACCGATTTTATCTGTGTGTTCAAGGTAAATAATTTCTTTCAATTGGTTGACAGCACCTACTCCATTGTTTCAGACGAACTTGTTACTTATATCTTTATGTCTATTTCAGGTAGTGTTGTTGCACCACCGGCTCTCTTTTTTTTCGGGGCTGTTATGGTGTGAGTATTTTAACATTATAGCAAATTACCTGCTGACCTGTGTTGAACTGACTCCTCTTGAGAAAGTGGCATATGCCGGACATCTGTTTAACGTCGGATGCATAATGATGTTTTACTTGAATTTGTAGAAGTCGTTTCTTTATCAAAATGAGAAGGTTATTTTTATTAGCGGTCATTTGAAAAAGATTAATATTAGAAAACTCAGAATATGAAATAAGTATGAATGAGTATTCTCCCCGAAACTGCACATTTTATAAATTGAATAAAGAAAATATGATTTGCGAGGCGATTTTGATGCGCCCTGAGATTAAGGAATTTACCGAAAACTTCTTAATAGTAATATCCTGAATATCTGTCCAACACTCCTTTACTTGAATCCAGATTATAGACCTTAATGTTTGTCCATCACTTTTATTTGAATTCAGAATATCGTTGTTAATGTTTGTCCACCACACCTTTATTTAAATCCCGAATATTATACCTTTAATATTTTTCCATCCCTCCTTTGCTGGAATCTGGAATATGGTCCTTAATATTTGATAACCATCATTACTTTACCCGAGTCCAGAATATTTTCATAAATTGACGATCTACGATATTTTCGTTCGGGAAATTCTGTAAATTATTGTTTATTATCGCTCTCTCTCTCTCTCTCTCTCTCTCTCTCTCTCTCTCTCCTCTCTCTCTCTCTCTCTCACACACACACACACACACACACACACACACACACGAGTGCCCGCAAGGGAAAAACTCGAAAGAGTGAGAATATCGATGTCGTCAGGCGAACCGCAAGAGGTTTTTTTTTTTAGGGGCAGAAAAACACGAGAGAGAGAGAGAGAGAGAGAGAGAGAGAGAGAGAGAGAGTTGGAAAAATCCTGAGCAAAGCGACAGATCGATGTTGAGAGTTTGAAAGACACTCGTGGGGGGGGGGGGGGGGGGGGGGGGGGGGGGTAGGGGGGGGGGGGGGGGGGGGGGGGGAATCTGTAGCATGACATAGAGTGACTGGAAGGGGAGATGGGTGACGTGAGAAGTGATTGTGATGAGGTTATCCTGTCACCTTTTATCTTTTTTTTTTTTGTCTTTTTTTTTTTTTTTTTTTTTTTGGGGGGGGGGGGGGGTGGGGGGGGGGGGGGGGGGCGGGGGGGACAGGGCTTCAAGCCACATGGTCAGATGGTTTTGATTATTGCCGCTTATTTGATTTATGTCTCGTCCTCTACTTTATAGCCGTCCCTTTTCCTTCCGATTTGTTTCTGTTTATTTGATGCTCGCTTTACTGACGATCATTTTTCTTAAAAATATGAGCCTGCCATGGCATGATAAGGGGTTTTGTTGCGTGCCCAGTATGAGTCTTACCATATCAATGAAAATGTGGGATTAAGGATGGCATACGTAGCTAATACGTAAGTGGCATTCGTGCAAATCCTGTTTGCAAAAGGCTGGAAGGCAAATTCATGAGATGTATGCTAGTATTATTTCATTTATTTATTTTTCCATGCCCCGGGCTTAGGTTATAGGTTAGCATCACTACAGAAATTCAGCCTTACGGCAAACCTTTTGTCTCTATTGCAAGCTGCAGTAATTTTTGATGTGGCATAAAAATTATCACAGTAACTTTGTTAGTAGATAATTTGAATGATGAGAAGCAGATGTGAAGTAGGAGAGCGTCAGTGTTGAAGAAAATAGAAGGCTGAGAATTTATTTCCGCCAGTGTGAATTTCACTGCTGACGAAAGAGGGCGAGACAAATTATGCACTGTCGTCGTCAAGACGAAGAAAAAGCCATTAGCTCATTCGTATTTCAGTAATACTCCATGATTCATTTCATGTAAGCCACTCAGCATCCCAAATTCGAGCCTCTTCCGCTGCCTTGGGAACATGAAAACAGTCTACTATATTAGACTAATTGCGGTTCAGATACTTTCTTTTGTTAAGTCTTCAGTTCATCTTAAGCCTTTTATTCCCCACCAAGACAACGAGTGAACACTGAAGAGGCTAAACGTCTTTTCTTAGCTTTAAACGTGAAAGTATTGGCAGAAACTAAGACATAGTACCAAAGAATGACATCGTACCAAAACGGAATGAAACAGATAAGACGCGGTGTGACGTCACTGTCGAAAAAACGTTTATGAGAATATCGTACCATTTCTGATCAGCAAAAATGAAACTTATTTTAAATATAAGCAAGAATTGGCGCTGCCTATCCGAGAAAACTTAACTTCTGAATTATATTCCCACTTCTGAATAAAAGAGAACAGAATTGCTCAAAAAAAAGTAAATAAATAAATAAATAAGATAAAAATGCAAATCTCCATATCACAGATATCGAAGGAGCTCCAGAGAGACCTCTGACTTCTTGACATCAGTAAAAGAAACACCGAAAAGGAACCGTAGGAAAGGATCACATCAAACCACAGACAGGCATCAGGACCTCGGGAAATCTTCCATAACGCGGAGGAAGCCGATGTCAACAGGAAACCGGCGATGCCGAATCGAATGACGACGACTCTGTTTTTGCTGTTTGGAGGAGGGAGAGGTCTTGGAGGAGGTAGAGAGGGGTTGGAGGAGGTAGAGAGGGGTTGGAGGAGGTAGAGAGGGGTTGGAGGAGGCAGAGGGGGCTGGTAGGGCAACCTGGGTGGTTTAGGAGAGAAGGATTTGGTAGGGTCAAATTGTGCATTCGTTTCTTAACACGAAGAAACCAATAGACATACAGATATATATATATATATATATATATATATATATATATATATATATATATATATATATACAGGGGGAGAGAGAGAGAGAGAGAGAGAGAGAGAGAGAGAGAGCTTATAATGAGTGGTCATAAATTTGGTGATGAGTTACATTATTGCATGCTCTCTCTCTCTCTCTCTCTCTCTCTCTCTCTCTCTCTCTCTCTCTCTCTCTATATATATATATATATATATATATATATATATATATATATATATATATATATATAAGAGAGAGAGTGAGAGGAATGTGGCTAGGGCTCTTGTGTATGGATGGAAGTCTAGAGTGAGGTTATGTAGGGGCTAGGCTCATGTAGATGGAAGAACGGACGGTGGGACGGGAGGGAGGGAATTGTGAGAAGGCAGCAGCCGTTTGGAGGAATTCTGAGCGATCCTCCAATACCTCAAGTGGCAGCCAATTTCCAAAAATGACAGTCAATTTCAAACCCAGCGATCAACCTCCCAAAGGGCCATTCACTTTCAGCTGTTGCAGTGGCCGACGCCACCTCCCGCCTCTTCACACTCACTCACACCACTCCACCACCCTACCCTCACTGCTGAGGAGCTCTGGGTGTCAAGTGAGCCCTACTGTAAAACGTCTTTCTCTTCCTTAGCTTACCCTTCATAGTTTAAGTTTTCTCCTTCCCTCCCCATCCCTGACTGACTTCACATCTCTTCTTTCTCGTTTTAACTCTATAAAAGAAAACTATTAAGATGACTTTTACCTGTCAGTCCGCAAGCATTTTTTTTTTGTCCGCCCTTTTATCTAGAAAACTACTAAGGCTAGAGGGCTGCAAATTGGAGTGTTGATTATCCACCCTCCAATCATCAGACGTACTAAATTGCAGCCTTCTAGCCATGGTAGGTTGTATTTCATTTAAGGTTAAAGTTAGCCTTGATCGTGCTTCTTACAACGCTGTAGGACAGGTTGAAAGTTTCATGTGTCGCGGCTCATATAGCATTATATGTTGTACAGAAAACTCGCTGTGCATTTTTTTTTTTTTTTTTTTTTTTTTACATTTTTGAAATTTGATACCCCTTAAATCAAAGTCGGTATAACGGTTAAGTTTCACAGAATAGAATCATTTTGTTTTTCCTTATGTAAATCCGTTCATTGAAGCAACGAGGCCTACTTGCTTTCATCAGTCAATATGCCACATATTTCACCGTGTTCAGCCTGTAATGGAATAGACAATGTTTTTGACACATCATAAGTCACTCTGGAGCACATCATTTATAAGCATAAGATGTACTTTGGAGCATATCGTTTATTAGCATAAGATGTATTTTGGAGCATATCATTTATAAGCATAAACATCTCCGACAGACAGATGCTGTACGAAGCTGAATATCCTGGTCTAGTTAGAAAACATCCCAACGACTCAACATAGTTTGTTATTAAGTTATAAAATGTAGTCGAATTAATGAAATAAAACACATTTTGGCTGACCTTTTAATATATACGATAAATAGGTCTGACTGTTTCAGGTTATTTAGCTCGATAAACTTTGTTGTCATCAGGTGACATTATTGTGTAAGTTGTTAAATTGTTGCTTTTGTATCCTGAAAAATGTGTTGGTGGGAAGTCGTCGAACATCACAGTAACTTAAAAATTACAGCCATAGTTTGTTGTAGCTTGTATGTTTACTCTGTGACCATAGCAGCTAGTATAGCCTTTGCACCCATGGCCATAGTTCAAAATGCAACATCTTTCTCTTAAAAGAAAAAAAAATCCATTTGGTTATCTAACCAAAGAAGCGAAAGAAATCTTACATGAAAAAGAATAGGTCTAAGCATTTGGTCTTGTGTTGGCTATTTATTTAACATTGGTGGTTGAGTTTTGGTGCATATCCTAACCGTGGCGTAGGTTAAGTAATTCACTTTGAAGAACCGTTTATTGTTGCTAATTTAACGTTTCCTCGTGTAAGTCTATCATTTTACTCAGAGAGGAAGTTAGACTAATATATGTATTATAAAAGGCACACCCTACTATTAGTACTATAGTAGATTCACATCACCCATGCATTTGATGTCCAAGCCAGTCCCTTACGACGCTCTTGATAGGCTGTTGATAAGCCAATCACAGGGCTGGAAGCTCTCAGTCTCTCGAGAGACTTCACGTAGGCAGGGTGTATGTTCCACCTCCCCTGAAAGACGTATACTTCAGGAGAGATGCACGGTCCAGATGTATCCCAATGAGGAGCGTCGCAAGGGACTGGCCTAGACATCAAATGCACGGCTGATGTGAGTCTACTATAGTTTTACTGCTACTGTAAATAATACCAGTGATGCTGCTGTTTCTGGTAAGTGAACGTTATGTTGAGTTCCGCATCGGCTTGAACGAAACGCATTCTACTATACTATATTATAGTACTTATTTTGCTGTGCTAAGATGTTGGGGAAGGCTTGACTGAAAAGCATTAGGATGCTCTGGGGTGAAGGGAGTCGGCAGACTTATCCCCCAGAGGCCATAGACAAATGGGTCCTACATCCCGTGCTAAGAGGATTTCCCTCCAAGTTTCCCTCCTACCCCCACCCCCCCACCCCAACCCCAGACTTAATCCAGACCCCTCTCTCTCTCTCTCTCTCTCTCTCTCTCTCTCTCTCTCTCTCTCTCGTTTAATTTGTATTATTTCCTATCCATCCACTCTCTCTCTCTCTCTGCAGCAGATGGTCAGGGGAGGTTATGTATTAGCAGTTCCTGGCATACAATAGAGGTCACCCATCCAGGCACTGTACACAAGACCGTACTTGTTTTCCTTGCGTTGCAAGAAGACAATTATTAATATGCTGAAGAGACTACAGAAACTCGAAGTCGGTCGTCTTTCATTATAAGGACATTTAAATTAATGCGTATATTTTGGTATTGGTCATATCAGAGTTTCAGAGTTAGGGAAGAATGCCTCATTCTCACCCCAAATTTACCCTTGAAGTCTCGACGGGGAAATCCTGATGAATATGGAATGGCAGGAATTGGAATTCGCGATATTCCCACTGATGAACCAAACAAAAACTTCTTTCAGTTTTCTTCTGAAGATTGAAAAGGAAACCCACAAAATCACTGTGTATAACGTGTTTACTTATAAGTATTTACATTTTATTTTACTCCACACTCGAGTACTTTCAGGCCCTATCTGTGGCCCATTTTCAGGAGATGTGTAGGTTGTCAGCCTGGGTCAAGGCCCACGTTATACACAGTGATTTTGCGGGTTTCCTTTTCAATTCCCACTGATCTTACGCGTCGGTATTCGGCGAATACTCAGCAGACGAGAAATGAAATACTGGAGCCCATCGATCTTAAGTTCCATGAGATTTTACCTGATTAAATGAGGAATAAACCTGTTAAGGTTAAGTTTTGGTCTGTTGCATAATGTTTTTCTTATTTTCGAACTCCCTAGTCCCGTCAGTGTACCCCACGCGGCGCACTGTTGGCATTGCTTCGGGTTCTTACACTAGCTGCAATCCCTTTCATTCTTTTCACTGTACCTCCGTTCATATTATCTTTTTTCCCGTAGGTTGGTATTGCCGTCAGTACACCTCACTGTAGGCTTTACTTGAAGTTCTTGCAGCGTCCCTTGGGCCCGTAGCTGTAATCCCTTTGATTTCTGTTTACTGTATTTCCGTTCATATTCTCTTTCTTCCATCTTCTAACAATTCTTTTCATAGTGAAACTGCGAGGAAGTGATTCTTTGAAGAGGTGTGGAAGTGTTCCCAGCACCATCTACGTATAGCAGGATCCTGCTCTGCAGAGAGAGAACTCTGGAGTCACTTGTTTTGTGTCTCTGCTCAACTGTACCCTTCCAGTCTTTGTCCTCAGGAAGGGAGGAAGAGATGTATTTAGTGCGTTTCTCGTTTTGGGTTAATGGTTAGTCCATTGGGACGATCCCCTGCCTCATACATTAAGATATTTTCTCTCTCTCTCTCTCTCTCTCTCTCTCTCTCTCTCTCTCATTATATATATATATATATATATATATATATATATATATATATATAATATATTATATATATATATATATATATATATTATATATATATATATATATAGATATATATATATATATATATATATATATATATATATATATATATAGAGATATATATATATGTGTGTGTGTATGTATATATATATATATATATATATATATATATATATATATATATATATATATATATATATATATATATATATATATAAATATATATACATAGCTATATCATATATATATAGATATATATATATATATATATATATATTATATATATATATATATATATATATATTATGCATATTAGAATGAAGAATGGCGTGCACAATTATGGATTTTATTATTTGCAGTATTGTTAATTTACAGTTCAAGGCTTTATTAACATAAAGCCTTGCTTATATAGTTACTTAATAGTAGGGAGTCGTGCGTTAGAATGATGCCACTGAATGGCCGAAGTGAATTGATGGGCCTTTTCAGATCACCTTTATAATGTCGCAAGAAATTAATAACATTAGTGATGTTTTACGACACGTTATTAAATCACTCCTCTGGCATCAGCTCATTTAAAGCAAAAGATATTTTATTTTGGTCACAACATGGATGGGTGACCCCAGTGTATGGCAGGCCTGGTTGTGGTATGGTATCGTATGGTAACTTTATCCCCAAAATTCTAAGTTTAATCAGTTCACAGTGGCTTAAATACAATATTGTTCAATGGCCGAGTCATGTTTGAGCACGGAAACTGATTTTTAAATGTTTTAGGAGAAATCAGGCTATTTTTAGATAAGAAAACATTTAGTACCGCTAATTATACAACAAATCTGCATGTAAATATAAGTGACAGTTTAACCTTAACAGCATGAAACTACTTTCATTTTATCCAAAACAAATGTTTTTAGAAACTATTTTCGGTACCCTTAACTTTCCTTGCTGCCAGTCTGATGGTCTGATGTGAGTGGTAGTAGGCTTCAGTGAGGACTGAGAAGCCGCAAGACAGAGAGAGAGAGAGAGAGAGAGAGAGAGAGAGAGAGAGAGAGAGAGAGAAATAATTAATATTATTTGCTAAAATCAAGGAACTTATAAGTGAATGAGGAATTCCGTTTCACCAACTCGGACTGCATTGTTAATATCTGCTCGTTTCTTCAATAGAAAGATCTTAATTAGGATGAACAAGCTGCCAGAAATCGCAGACCTCCGCAGACGTTTAATCCCTTAGATGTAATTTTGGCTCTTGAGAGCAAAAGTAATCGATCCATCCCCTGAACGATCCTATTCTTCCAAATGGTAGAGTTGTGTCCTTCCTAAAATCTAATTAATTGTTGTCAGTCAGATGGCACCCTTCGTGTGTGGGTGTGTGTGCGTGTGTGTGTGTTTTCTCTCTCTCTCTCTCTCTCTCTCTCTCTCTCTCTCTCTCTCTCTCTCTCTCTCTCCTTTTTGTACAAATCCGCTTAATCTTGTTTACGTAATCCTGTTCATAAACAAACAACAAACTTGGCCAGAAGTATAACAGAGAATTATATTTAGGGGCGGGTGTCCCTGAATTCGAAATTTCCTTCAACAACTCTGTCATGCTAACACTTGAATTTATAAAAGCTTCAATTTTTCATCAGCCTCCTAAAAAGTATATTAATATTAATAAAAGCTGAGTCAAGCCGTATGCCAGTTGACAACTTAACTCTGTGGTTTGTTGGGAATGTATAATAGTAATGAAAATAAACCTTAAGATAAAAAGAAAAATTCATTTCGAGGCAAAGGAAAAGGTTCAGTTCTGGGCTCATTTTTCATAATAAGCGTCAGTCTCTTAATTAGATTTCACTAAGCACTTGTTGGTTCTGAAAGGCGATCATTCATCTTCCCTCCTGGGAAAAGACGAGGCCACGTTAAAGCGGAGAGAGAGAGAGAGAGAGAGAGAGAGAGAGAGAGAGAGAGAGAGAGAGAGATTACGATTTTGCTGGAGATAAAGGAGACCTCATACGAGCAGCGATCAGGTAGGAGCTCAAGCATAAACAGGAATTGGACGTCCTCAGGGTAAGAATGAATGTATTATGGTAGAAGAAAATGTAAAGACAAGAACAAAAATTCATGTGAATAGTGTACCAGTTTTGATACGTGATTACACATACGTGCGCACGTAAATGTATATATACGAGAAATGTATATTTATTACCGTAAGGAAAATGTCCTTTCCTTCAGTTTTGGTTTTGTCAAAGTCTCCTAAGTTTGGCATATGCTAATAACATTTACTTGAAATTATTATTATTGTTATTATTATTAATATTTATTCATACTGCAACACTTCCACCTTCGGTTAACTTGCTACTCGTTTCCTGCAAAATCTTTCATGTTAGTTGTTGTGTTTGTTGTTTAGTTCTTAACTCACATGTTCATTCATCCAAATACTTCTAAAACAACCTGGCTGCATACTTATCAGATGAGGAGACCTACTTTCAAACTACGCCTGGTGACGTCACGTGTTGATCGCTGTTTGGAAATGTCATCTTTCTTTGTGAACATATCGAATCACATTTTCCACCTTGCTTCCCTACCTGGTCCAACCTTCCAGGATATGTCGCTGGAATCTTTTCGTGTGCATCCCCTTTCATTCTTTTGCTGGACCTCCATTCATATTATCTTTCTTCCATTTTGCTATCCACCCTTCCCTAACAGTTATTTCATATTGCAACTGCGAGTATTCCTCCTGTTACGTCTTTCAGACATACCTACTCTCAATTTCCTTTCCAGCGCTGAATGACCTCATGGGTCCCAGTGCTTGGCCTTTGGCCTTAACTCTATA
>NC_087212.1:14058702-14066202 GCF_015104395.2 Macrobrachium nipponense
TGGAGCTGGAGCTGGAGCTGGAACTGGCTCCCGTTCCCGAGGTGCTGGAGGCTGGAGCTGGAACTGGAACTGGAGCTGGAGCTGGTTCCCAGTTCTCAGGTGCTGGAGCTGGTCCCCGGTTCCCCAGGTGCTGGAGCTGGGTGCTGGAGCTGGAGCTGGAGGGTGGTGCCCAAGTACTCAGATGCTGGGAGCTGGAGCTGGAGATGGAACCGACTGGTTCCCGGTTCCCCATGTGCTGGGGCTGGAGCTGGGTTCCCAGTTCTCAGTACTGGGCACCCAGCTCCAGCACCTGGGAACCGGGAACCCAGTTCCAGCTCCAGCTCCAGCACCCTGAGACTGGGAACCACTCCAGCTCCAGTTCCAGTTCCAGCTCCAGCTCCAGTTTCCAGTTCCAGCTCCAGCTCCAGCACTGGGAAACCGGGAGCCAGTTCCAGCTCCACCCTCCGCCACACCTGGGAACCGGGAGCCAGTTCCAGTTCCAGCTCCAGCTCCAGCACCTGGGAACCGGGAACCAGCTCCAGTTCCAGTGCCTGAATATTGCGATCCAGTTCCAGCGCCTGAGAACTGAGATGAGTTCCTGCAGCTGCTGCAGCAGCGTCTTCTCGGTCCGCCTTTTTTCAATTTGAGCAA
The DNA here is from genome assembly GCF_015104395.2 of Macrobrachium nipponense. Classification (NCBI taxonomy): domain Eukaryota; kingdom Metazoa; phylum Arthropoda; class Malacostraca; order Decapoda; family Palaemonidae; genus Macrobrachium; species Macrobrachium nipponense. The sequence goes on from NC_087212.1 coordinate 14,059,333, forward strand.
TTGCTTGAGGAGTAGAGGGGAGGAGTAGATAGAAGGTCTGATTTTACACATTTTTACACAGAAGCCATCTCCGTCGGCCCACGGACTGAAATTGGCTGGAGTGCCGTCGGGGAATGTGAATCTGCAAAGGTTAAACAAAGGATGTTTAATAACACAACTATAAATCTTATAGCTTATTTTTATAATAAGTATTTTTTTTTAAACTGTCATGTTTAGCGCAATTTATTTAATATTTGCTAAATATTTGCTCATCATTTTGTGTTATATTTAATAGTTCTGTTTTAAAAAAGGAAACTTGTAGATTAATTTAGAACTTACGACCAAGCTCCTTGCTGTGCACAGCTCCTGTTTCCCCTTGTGGGTACCCCTGTTCTTGGCGGTGTATACCGTTACCAGTCTCAAAGTTGAAGCTGTAGAAGACCATCAGCGTGGGGACCTTCACGTTCATCAACAAGGATTGGGATGACAGGACCAGAAGGCCTCTTAGAATCAACAGATGGGCGAGATCCTCCAAAGGTTCCAGTAGAAGGTCTAGATGGTAGAGATCCCGCAAAGCTTCCTGTGGCAGATCCACCCGGACGAGCCCCACCAAAAGCTCCGGCAGATGATCCGCTGGGGCAAGACCCACCAAAGGCACCAGAGGAGGCTCCACTTGGACGAGATCCACCAAATCCTGCAGAGAAAGATCCGCTTGCGCCTGATCCACCATAAACTGCAGATGATGACCCACTTGGGCGAGATCCACCAAAGGTTCCAGAGGGTGATCCTCCTGGACGAGATCGTCCAAAGGTTCCAGATGGTGATCCTCCTGGACTAGATCCTCCAAAGGTTCCAGCGGGTGATCCTCCTGGACGGGATCCTTCAAAGGTTGCAGAGGGTGATCCTCCTGGACGAGATCCACCAAAGGTTCCAGAGGGTGAACCAGTTGGACTAGATCCTCCAAAGGCTCCAGCAGCTGATCCACTTGGACTAGATCCTCCAAAGGCTCCAGCAACTGATCCACTTGGACGAGATCCTCCAAACGTTCCAGATGATGCAGTTGGGCGAGACCCACCAAAAGTTACAGATGATCCAGCGCTTCCACCAGGGGAACCACCATATCCAGTGGCCTGAGAACCTCCAAAACTACCAGCAGATGAGGATCCAAGGGATGTTCCACTTGGGTGAGATCCACCAAAGGCACCGGATGATCCACTTGGGCAAGATCCACCGCAGGCACCGGATGATCCACTTGGGCGAGATCCACCAAAAGCTCCAGAAGATGAGCCACCTGTTTGAGATCCTCCAAAAGTTCCAGATGATCCACTGAAGGTTCCAGAAAATGATCCACCTGGACGAGATCCACCAAAGGCTCCTGCAGATGCTCCAGAAGGACGTGAACCGCCAAAGGCTCCACCAGATGTTGCACTTGGTCTTGAGCCACCAAAACCTGCAGAAGATGATCCACCAATAGATCCTGTAGAAGAGCCACCATATCCACCAGTTTGAGAACCTCCAAAACCAGCTGATGCAGATCCTCCCAGACCACCACCAGATGAACCTCCAAATCCACTTGATGAACCACCCACACTGCCAGATACTGAGCTTCCACCAGCAGAACCTCCTAATCCTCCACCAGTACCTGAGCCTCCAAGTCCCCCAGCAGCTGATCCTCCAAATCCACCAGCACCTGAGCCTCCATGTCCCCCGGCAGCTGATCCTCCAAAACCACTGGAGGAACCACCAAATCCACCAGTACCTGAGCCTCCGTGTCCCCCAGCAGTTGATCCTTCAAATCCACCAGTACCTGAGGCCTCAATGTCCCCACAGTTGATCCTCCAAAGGCCACCAGTACCTGAGCCTCCATGTCCCCCAGCAGCTGATCCTCCAAAACCACTGGAGGAACCACCAAACCCACCAGTACCTGATCCTCCAACACCACTGGAGGAACCACCAAACCCACCAGTAGCTGAGCCTCCAAGTCCTCCTAAACCACTGGAGGAACCACCAAATCCTCCACCAGTAGCTGAGCCTCCAAATCCTCCTGCAGTTGAACCACCAGCACCTGAACCTCCAAATCCTCCAGCAGATGATCCACCTTGAGCTCCAAATCCGCCGCTAGATGATCCTCCAAAGCCTCCAGCAGATGATGACCCACCTACATTAGGAGTCTCATACAGCCTTGTCGAGATTGGGGATTGGCAGTCGCAAGTGCCAAAAGGAGGCATAACACCACTTTCTGAAAGGGCAGTGTTTTTTTTTTAAATCAGTAGTCACGTCAAATATTTATTTTCTCCTCAGATATGATGAAGGAAACGTGACATGCGTTTAATAAGTTGCAGGATAACACATTTACTCTCGAATAGAATCAGTTTGAGAAAGATTACATTAAGTATTATTGTGAAATTGTTTTGTTAACACTCCAGTTCAGTAAAATCAAATACAGAACTTCTAAGCTTACGTCTTTTGATTTGTTTAGAAGTTAGGTTTAACGCAATCAGGATTTTTCATATTTTCAAATTGTCAGACTATGTAAAAACTGTTTAGTTGGGGTTTCTGATTCTGTCGAGCAATTTTTTTTTTATTTCATGAAGTTTTCTTTTTTGAATATTTGCAAAAGAGGGTAAAAAGGAAGCTTTGACAGTCCGAATTTTCTACTGCGCTGTATTAACGTATCAAAGGACAACCGATCACAAAGTGTGTTAGGAGAAGAAAGAAGGTGGTCGCCATCATCGTCAGCAGGAGTCGAACGAATGTAATGACGGAACCTCTTCCCCCAACTCTTATATAGTATGCCAGTGCCCTTCGCCGCCTCTGGCACCGCCGCCTTAACCCCCCGCCCACTACCCCGGTGCATCCTGATGCCCTTAGGAAGTCCCCTCGCGACATCATATCCCTCTTCTGTGTTTTAAATCGAGCATGAAGCCATCGCAAGCCATCGCCGTTCTTCGAAATTGACGTAGCGAACTGTGCGGCCGGTAAAGACCAATGTCCCGCGTGTAGTATGCTCTCATATTATCATTAATTTTTTTCTTCCATGATCCTGTCACTGGTCGTTGCTAAAAGGATGTCGATTTTCATTTTCGTAACTGGACTCTTCTCGTGTCTATTTAGAGGATCCCACATTGACGAGGGAATAATGAAATACCTTGTCTTTTTTTTTTTTTCTTTTTGTCCCATTTTTCTTTCGAAGAACGGGATTTATAAGTGTCAGCGTTTGAAGTTCGCGTCTTAAAAGTGTCTCCAAATGAAAATGTACGTAATGCCTCTCCTTTCATAGTTTGCTGTATTTGAAAGTTTTTTTCTTGACGAGTTTCGATTTGCAATAAGTGAAATTGGAATATTTATAAAACGAAGTGTTTCTGAATGAAGTGTTTTTAAATGAAATTATTTCTGGATGAAGTGACTCTAAATCAAAGAATATCTAAATGACGTGTTACTAAATGAAAATATTTCTGAATGAAGTATTTCTAAATCAAAGAATATGAAAATGACGTGTTTCTGAATGCAAATATTTCTAAATGATGTGCTTATAAATCAAAAAATATTTAAATGACTTATTTCTAAATCAAAATATTCCTAAGTGACGTGTTTATAAATAAAGTATTTCTAAGTGAAGTGTTTTTAAATAAAAACATTCTAAATGCAGTGTTTTTAATTAAGTGAATATCTAAATGAAGTGTTTTTAAGTTAAATTATTTCTAAATGAAGTTTTTTTTTAAATGAAAGCATTTCTAAATGAAGTGTTTTTAAATTAAATTATTTCTAATTGAGATGTTTCTAAATGAAGTGTTTTTAAATGAAAATATGTAAAAATGAAATGTTTTTAAATCAAAGTATTCCTGAATGAAGTATTTTTAAATCAAAATATTTCTGGATGAAGTATTTTTAAATGAAGAACTATAAACCATGTATAAAGGGCCAAAATTGGTTATTTCCAAATTATTTATTTCCTGCGTCTATGCACACAGTAGTCATCGTCACGATACCAGTTCACATCACTCAGTCAATCAAATTGATATGCACAATTATCATTCTGCTTTTACTCGCATCATACGTGAACAAAACTACCTCTCAAATTGTTGTCATGATAGCGTAGTATTTCGATTTGAAAAAGTCAGATGTTACAGTGAGATTCCCCCTCTTTTTTTATTATTTTTTTTTTTAAGATTGTTATTTTAATTGTAAAAACTCATGTTTCAGGGAGTTTTCAAAGTTAATTTATTTTTAATAAACTGATATTTTAGTTTTAAAAACTCGGATGTTCCAGTGAGTTTCCCAATTATTTTGTAGATTAATATTTTAATTTTAAAAACTCATATGTTCCAGTGAGTTTCCAAAGTTTATTTTTTGTTGATTAGTATTGTATCAATGGACCTCTTGAACCTTTTATGTCTGCGCTCCTGTATACCTGTTATGTCCGAAGATGATACAGCACTTGTTGCTTCGCTCTCTTGTTCGCCTTTCGCCTCCGACACCGAAGGATTCACCATTTTGCTCAACTAGCTGAGGCACCCTTATCCACCAACTACCCTGGCTACCTCTCGTAAATTAGAGAAGACACTCAGACTCGAAAAACACGATGCGACCTGGATTTTCTTCAGTATTGTGAACTCAACGATGTATATCCGAAATTCATCAGATTCAAGCGTCTATAAATCAATGCTATACTTTACGGAATTTTACAGGGACGCGCTCAAAACCCTACTGAGGAAAGAAATCGATACGAAAGCTGCGATTGTCCAGAAGCTCTCTTCAACCGCTACACAACTCAAGAACCAATTATTCTCTGATCTATCATTATTGGACCGTTTACTGTATTCAAAAACTATTTCAAAATGTAATTAATGAATTTATTTCCTCTGTATTTTGTCGCCACCAAAAGAAGCTTTAGAGCCTGTGTTTTATTCCTGATTTCAATCGAGACATGATTGTATTTTCAACCTGTCCAATTATGTACTTTCAAGAGAGAAGAATTTTTACTATCTTTCGGTTTGGATTTTTGCTTACCGTCTTACAGACCTGACTATGCCAGATTCTATTTACCATTTGAAGTGTTGTTTCAGAGACTTATGAAACTAGATATGATAAAAAAACACCAGTAATTTGCCAGCAAAAATGTCCGCTATTATTCATCAAACTTATGCTAACCATTAAAACCTCTTGGACACCATTTTTTTAGAAAGGATGATCTTAAATTATTACTTGAATTAAAAAAACGAGAAGATATAATTATTTGCAAACCTGATAAAGGCAAAGGTATGGTGATTCTAAACAAAAATGAGTATATTGTAAAAATTGAAACCATTCTATCTGATACCACTAAGTTTCAACTACATGGTGGCCCCAACTTTCTCGACATTTAAAAAAGAGAAGATAAAGTCAATAGATTCTTAAGGAAACTGAAAAATGAAGGAGTAACAAATGAAACTACATACCAGCAATTACATGTCACATGTTCTTCGTTTAGTATATTATATGGCCTACCGAAAATTCTAAAACCAGGCACACCTGTTAGACCCATTATGGCTGCATACAATAGTCCTTCTTTTTCTATCTCCAAATTCTCAGTATCACTATTAACTGAATATTCCATTAATGAAAACACTTTGAAAAATAGATATCAATTTCAGGAACAAATCATCCATCAGGACGGAGACTACCAAATGGCCAGTTTTGACGTGGAATCTTTGTTTACGAATGTACCATTGAACGAAACCATAGATAATTATTTTAAATAAGATTTTATTAGCGAGACACTGTATTTCATGGTTTTTAGTAAACCCCTTTTTAAACAATTTCTTGAACTTGCTGTGCAAGATCCATGTTTATTTTTAATCAACGACTCTATTCGCAGGTCGATGAAGTTGCTATGGGGTCGCCACTTGGGCCAATATTTAGCCAACTTTTTTATGTCATATTTGGAAACAGAATGTTTAGATAATTGTCCCATTTCTTGTAAACCAATGTATTACAGAAGATATGTTGACGACACATTTGCACTTTTCAGATATCAATGGCAAATAGCACAATTTTTGGAACATATTAAAACGTACAACATCCTAACATTAAATTCACAATGGAGATAGAAAATGAAAACAAATTACCATTTCTGGACATCCTTGTCACTAGAGTCAATTCAGAATTCACGACTGCAGTATATCGGAAAAAGACGTTCACGGGATTAGCCAATAACTTCTATAGTCTTGTCAGAAAACCTTCAAACTTAATACCATATACACACTGGTCTATAGAGCTTTGAAATACTCATCCAACTGGCAAATTTTTCATAACGAATGTGGAATTTTTAATAACCTTTTTTCAAAAAAACTTATCCAAAGACATGTACATAATATAATTAATAAATTAGTAGGTAACTATATCCAACCACTCCTCCGCTAATGGATGTCCCAAAGAAACTAATGTATGCATCGATTTCATATATAACTAACTCGAAGTTTTCTCTCAGACTCACACAAATAATAGAACAAGAAATGCCTTGTCTCAAAATTAAACTTATTTCAAATAAATCCTTGCAAAAATTCGCTCACTTTTTAATTTCAAAGATCGTCTGCAGGACTTCATGAGATCCAACGTTGTATATAAATTCAAATGCGCAGGATGCCCTGCAACTTACGTGGGATCTACTCGAAGATTACTGCAGATGAGATATTGCAGCCATATGGTTTCAGTTTATAGAACAGGTCAAAGAATTAGTAATCCTGAATTTTCTAATATCAAGAATCATGCCGCTAAATGCAAAAATAAATATATCGAAACAGGACTTCTCGATAATAGTTACACTAAAGACCGGACACCTGACTACCTTGAAATCGTTGATTTTATTAAAAGACTGGATTCCCCCATTGAATAACAACACCTCGGCTTCAC